>NW_024733126.1:8302751-8322751 GCF_018991925.1 Homarus americanus | reverse complement strand
TTAATATTAATGTTAACAATAATAATAATAATAATAATAATAAATAAAGATCCATAAAAAAGATCAAAAGTGAGAAACAATACATGTATGTTGTGTTGTCAATAGTAAGAGAAACAATTGAGACCCTGCAAGTGTGTGTAAATGAGGCAGAGTCAGATCAGCAACCTGGGACTTGGTCACAATTTTTGTGATGCCATATGGCAGCAGGGTCTACCATTAGACAACACATTATTGTTACCGCAAGCAGTAATGAGTATACAGTATATAGAGTATCGAGATGGAGAGACCCAGAGTAGGTTGAGGTGTTGGGTGGTGTAAGGGGAGCTTGTTTGCTTATAAAACGCCTGACGCAGCAAATTTGGCGAGCCAGGGCTGGACATGTGACGCCGGGCAGGGCACCGCCACTGTAGCTATCCCCCATCCCCCTAGCCGCCGTCGCCAGGCTAGAACAAACTGATGACATCCGTGTCAAGTTTATTTGGATCCCGTCACATATAGGAATAACTGCCTGTGACACTGTTGATCGACTTGCCAAAGAAGCGACACAAGAAGAAGATATTGAAGCCACCCTCGGCCTCTCCCTGAATCATCTCAAATCTCGCATACACGCCACACAACGAGAGGCATTCAACGTAAAATGGACACAACTGAAACAAAGGGGCAGCGTCACACTATGCCACTATGACGCTGTAACCGGTGACTCCAACCGCCACTACAATGAGTATCAATCTCTGACTCGATCTCAACAGATTATATACATGAGACTGCGCCTCGGGTACAGGTACCTATGGGAGTACATTGGCAACCTTGAGCCTGGCCGCACTGTTTGTAAACTTTGTGGCCAACCCGACTCTCACACCCTCTCTCACTACATCCTCACTTGCCCTATGACCTCCTCCTACAGGTCCCCAGCCGTTACCAACACCTCTTCCCTCCCTGACCAGATATCCCTCCTCCTAGTCACAGGCCCGGCACTTGACATTATTAGGGACCTGCCACGCTTTGCTATAAACAGATGAAATGTACCGGGAATTTCCCCCCTCACACACTCATCATTCTGTCACTTTATGTAACTTGCTGACAAAACCCATGACCCTTCAGACTTCCACGCCCTTAATGCACGAGTCATAAATGCAAGCATGAACTCCGCATGCTTCCCAGTTGGGCACTGTAAACGTTTCTGCGCTTCACCTTGCACAGGATGTAAGGGGGTGCCCAATAAACTAGCCGCCTCTGGGGCAATCTGTAAAAAAATCTGTAATCTGCTATCCCCATCAGAGTCAACACCTAACCTATTTCTCTTGAGACTTTCAACACTTGTAAGTTTAACTGGTACTTATTGTGTACACAGGTAGACTGTGTCCATTGCATCGTTTATCATTGTGACAACATAAAAATATGGCAAATTAAGTACTCATTGTAAGTGTTAAGATTAGACTAATTACATAGCTATGATTGTTATGTAAATATATATTGGATTAAACATTTATGTATGATTGCCTATGTATGATTTATTTGAAATACTAAAATGAATTGTATTCAACAGGTTTGACCGAATTATAACGTTCGAGTTTAACGTGAAGAGTCTGATTAACCTTTAAACGCCCGGCAGACTTTTACAATTATGCTTCCAAGAAATTCTTCATGACCTATACAACACAGGGTTTAGAGACACTTGAATTATGTGGTGGAGATCCTTCACTGATCCCGTAATACTGGATGACAACAACTCAACCAGAAGAAGACTACACTCATTTGACACTTGAGACAAGTCTCTGAAATTTGTGTCAACTAATAAGATTTTTTGTCAATTTTACCGCGATACATCATAGTCTTCCCTAGAGTGTATCACTCACACGAAAGGTAGCGTTTTAGCTTGACTGGCTGCTCAGATTTCTGTGGTCAAATCAAGATCTATACACAATAATGAGGACAGTGATCACCATGAGGAATAGAGTCTACCTGCAAAACAGACAGCAAAAGGTGTTGTTCTTATCCCCTGTCACGGCAGATGAATTACTGACCATCATAAAAATATCCAAAGATGCAGCAGCAGGTGACGACAATGTACCAATGAGCATCATTAAGAAAGTAGCCCACTTATTACTACCTGTCCTCTTACACAAATGTAACTCCTCCTTCACTAGTGGTCTCTTTCCGGATTAACTGAAAATTGCTTAAGTTCACCCAGCATATAAACAGTCCGGGGATAAAAGTCTTTTCAAGAATTACCTCCCCATGTCAGTCCTCCCAGCCTTAGTAAGATACTGGAGAAGCTAGCATGTAGTAGACTAAATTCCTCTGTAATCCATCAGTGATAAACACAACTCTTCCTGGTGAGGAGTGACCACACCTTCAACCCGCCCCGCCAGCTACCAAGTACAACAACAATTCTCCTGGGACCAACCTGTTGCTAAATGGGTGTCAGCCGCTGCCTTCCTCAGTCTGGTGCTGACATTTTCAGGGATTGACGTCACTAATAGTAGTTCATGGTCCTGGACCTTATCCTGCCAGAACCAGTTTCTCACAGCTTCACTGTCTTTAAATTCAACTTTGTAAACAATCTGCGGTAAACACTCTCTTTCTCACCACGTGCCAACCTACTCACGCTTTTTGGAACGTTTGGCTCTACCACGTTGCACTACAGACACGATAGAGCGCAGAACAACGGCTGTTTGTACTGTGCAGTACGTTAGTTGGAACCGCCATCTTTGTTTACAATTGACAAAAGCGGAACGAAATGCGCGCTGGTTCTTTCACGTGTGTAACAAGGCGCTCTCAGAAAATTGACAATCCGTAGAAAATTGACCAAAGGAAGAAAATGGAACAAAAAGTGCTTGTGACGCCGCCATAAGGGTGAACGTTTCTCTCTGGGATATTTATTTCACTTATTGTCTCCAAACTTTTGAGAACAAACGCGAAACAGCGAACAGTGTACCATGAACAGTGCTATTAAACTCAGATGATTCTAGTACGAGCAATCAACATCGCCTGGCGTTCACCTGTCTCGCAATGACACGCATAAGGAAGCTACGTTAGACGCACAATACCCCCCCCCCCTCGGCCCTCTGCTTGTAGTGGCGCTTATTTACGCTAGGAGGATGTCACCAAACAGACCCCACCCCCCCTCCTTCAATGGTCGGTCAACAAAAGCGGGGACTGAGACGGGTGGCTCACGTCTGGCCATCACGGGGGGGAGGGGGGACTGTCTCACTGGAGGGACGCCTTGAGAGGGGGACATAGCCAATATCTAGAGAAAAACTTCGATTTTTTTTTCTTCCTTTTCCTTTCTTATTCTCTCTCCTAATTATCCTCCCTCTTGCACTCTCGTTTACCCTTCCTCCTTCTCGCCTCTCCCATCCATTCATCCATCTCTATCCCTCTTCCACTATCCCCATCCTCACCCACCCGGTTCACCTCACTCACTAACTCACCCCATCTATTCACACACATATCCTCATTCCTCACGCCACCTACTCACCCACTCCTTACCTCAACCACCCACCCTCAACCACCCCATCACTCCACCTATTCACCCAGCCATCCACTCACCTATTCATCCACTCATCCCCACCCCACCTACACTCTCACCTCACCCATTCACCCAGTCCCCCCCCCTCACCCCACCCATTCACTCCCTGACCCTCACCCATCCTAAGAATGACAACAGAATCTTCCTGACTGAGACCACTCCGGCTGTCAGTCGTGCCGGACACATAAATTGGCCGGCAACAAAGGCCCGCCGACCGGACCAACACAGCTGCACAAATTCACAATGTTGACTCACGGTTTATTATTATCTTTTTGCCTTTGACTTTTGACAGCCAGTCTTTCTTTTTTAGTTTCTCCCTTTTAGCCGTTTTTGACTCTTAACAGCCATATATTTTTTCGATTTTTGACAACCACATTATTGTCCTTTTTCGACTATTGACAGCCTAAGTTATCGTACTCAAGAGGTTAAGTCACCGTACTCAAGAGGTTAAGTCACCGTACTCAAGAGGTTAAGTCACCGTACTCAAGAGGTTAAGTCACCGTACTCAAGAGGTTAAGTCACCGTACTCAAGAGGTTAAGTCACCGTACTCAAGAGGTTAAGTCATCGTACACAGGGGGTTGCTGCCGAGACAAACAAGTCTGATTAAATTACTGGTCAAAGGTGTGGTAGTGCACCATGATCATAGTTCACGAGAGAGTACAATAACATGGATTTGTAAAAAAAAAACTCTCAGACGGGGAAAATGTGGGTCAGTCAAGTCAGCAGAGGCAGGTATTGGAACTAAAAAGAAACAAGAAAGAAAAGAAGGCCAGAAGTTTAACACAAAAAGAAAGAAATTTAGCAAAAAGGTAAGAAATTTAAGCATAAAAAGGAAGAAATTTAGTAGAAAAGGGACAAGAAATTTAGCAGAAAAGGGACAAGAAATTTAGCAGAAAAGGGACAAGAAATTTAGCAGAAAAGGGACAAGAAATTTAGCAGAAAAGGAAGAAATTTAGCAGAAAAGGAAAACAATTTGCAGAAAAGGGACAAGAAATTTAGCAGAATAAGATACAACTCGGGCAGCAGAAGCCGGACCAGAAGCAGGTAACATTCACAACACAATTTATGACAAGAGAAGCGACACTCCCACCAGCGATAAGAGGCAAAGGTGACCACCAGCCTCCACCTACCACCACTACTATACTATCACCCTTATCATCACTACCAACCACCACCAGCCTCCACCTACCACCACTACTATCACCCTTATCATCACTACCAACCACCACCAGCCTCCACCTACCACCACTACTATCACCATTATCATCACTACCAACCACCACCAGCCTCCACCACCGCTACACCTTTATCATCACTCCAACCACCACCACCACTACTATCATTATCACTACCAGCCACCACCACCACCAGCCTCCACCTACCACCACTACTATCACTATCATCACTACCAACCACCACCAGCCTCCACCTACCACCACTACTATCACCTTATCATCTCCACCTACCACCACTACTATCTTATCATCACTACCAGCACCACCAGCCTCCACCACCACCACTACTATCTTATCTCATCACACCAACCACCACCAGCCTCCACCTGCCACTACTATCACCATTATCATCACTACCAACCACCAGCCTCCACCTACCACCACTACTATCACCCTTATCATCACTACCAACTCACCTACCACCACTACTATCACCATTATCATCACTCCAACCACCACCACCACCTACCACCACTAATCACCTACCACTACTATCACCATTACTACCACCACCACCACCAGCCACCACCACCACCACTACTATCACTCTTATCATCACCAACCACCACCAGCCTCCACCTACCCACTATCACTATCATCTCCACCACCACCACTACTATCATTATCATCACTACCAACCACCACTACCACCACCACCACCACTATATCACCATTATCATCACTAACCACCACCAGCCTCCACCTACCACCACTACTATCACCCTTATCATCACTACCAACCACCACCACTACTATCACCATTATCATCACTCAACCACCACCAGCCTCACCTACCACCACTACTATCACCCTTATCATCACTACCAACCACCACCAGCCTCCACCCTATCACCCTTATCATCACTACCAACCACCACCAGCCTCACCTACCACCACTACTATCACCATATCACACCAGCCACCACCACCACCACCACCACACCACTACTATCACCCATTATCATCACTACCAACCACCACTACTATCACTCTTATCATCACTACCAACCACCGCACTCCACCACCACTGCTATCACCATTATCATCACTGCCACCAACCACCACCAGTCATCACCTACCACCACACTATCACCATTATCATCACTACCACCACCACCAGCCTCACCTACCACCACTACTATCACCTTATCATCACTACCAACCTGCTACCACCGCCACCACTACTATCACCATTATCATCACTACCAGCCACCACCAGCCTCCACCTACCACCACTACTATCACCATTATCATCACTACCAGCCACCACCAGCCTCCACCTACCACCACTACTATCACCATTATCATCACTACCCCACCACCAGCCTCCACCTACCACTACTATCACCATTATCATCACTACCAACCACCACTCCACCACCACCACTACTATACCATTATCATCACTACCACCACCACCAGCCTCCACCTACCACCACTACTATCACCATTATCATCACTACCACCCACCACCAGCCTCCACCTACCTACTATCACCACATCCACCCACCGGCCTCCACCCCACCACTACTATCACCATTATCATCACTACCAACCACCACCAGCCTCCACCTACCACCACTATCACCATTATCATCTACCACTTACACCACTACATCACTTATCATCAACCACCGCATCACCTACCACTACTATCACCATTATCATCTTACCAACCTCCAGCCTATCACCACTACCCACTACTATCACCATTATCATCACTACCAGCCACCACCAGCCTCCACCTACCACTACTATCACCATTATCATCACTACCAACCACCACCAGCCACCTCCACCAGCCACCACCTACCACCACCACTACTATCACCATTATCATCACTACCAACCACCACCTCCACCCTACCACCACTACTATCACCATTATCATCACTACCAACCACCACCAGCCTCCACCTACCACCACTACTATCACCATATCATTCACCAACCACCACCAGCCTCCACCTACCACCACTACCATCACACCAACCACCACCAGCCCCACCACCACCACTACTATCACCATTATCATCACCACCAACCCACCACCACTACTATCACCATTATCATCACCAACCACCACCAGCCTCCACCACCACTACTATCACCCTTATCATCACTACCAACCACCAGCCTCCACCTACCACCACTACTATCACCCTTATCATCACTACCACCACCAGCCTCCACCCACCACCACTACTATCACCATTATCATCACTACCAACCACCACCAGCCTCCACCTACCACCACTACTATCACCATTATCATCACTACCAACCACCACCAGCCTCCACCTACCGGTATCACCATCATCACTACCAACCACCAGCCTCCACTCATCATCACTATACCATACCACCCTCACTACCAACCACCACCACCACCAATCATCACCATTATCATCACTACCAACCACCACCTACCACCACTACCTATCACCATTATCATCACTACCAACCACCACCACCACCACTACTATACTATCACCATTATCATCACTACCAACCACCACCAGCCTCCACCTACCACCACTACTATCAGCATTATCATCACTACCAACCACCACCAGCCTCCACCACCACTAGCTTCAGCTCACTATCACAACACCCCCACTACCATCACAACCACCATCATCACCATCACACTACCCTGCACCAGCATCACCACAACTACCACGACAACCAATATAATTACCACCACCACTACCATCACAACCACCACCCCCACACCACCACCATCAGCACTACAACCACCACGACAACCGCCATCATATTCACCACCATAACACCGCCACCACCAATACCACCACTCACACCAAAAGTACCATCACACCACCACCATCACCCCCACACCATCAGCACCACAACCACCACGACAAACACCATCATTACCACCACCCACCACTACCTATACTGGCGCACCTGTATCGCTACATCACCTGCTGCTGGCGATGGAGGTAGCGCGTTTACCTGTTCCTGCAGTGTGTGTGTATCCCCCCCTCCCCACCCCCACACAGAGCCGCGGACAAGCCCAAAATTAGTGTTTTTATCAACCGGCAGATCAGCGCCCGCCCGCCCCCCTCCCTCATGACACTGGCCAACTCAAACACTCGCTGGACTGTGTTTGCTCCTCGTTAGTGTAATCTAATTATTACTTACGAATAACTGCATATGAAATGGTATGATGAACTGATACAGAAAAAAAATACTGGTGAAATGGAGATTTTTATTCTGCACGGAATTTTTAGTCATAATTTTCAGCGGTTCGTCATTAAAAAAAAAAGAAGTTTGGAATGGAGTGAGAACTTCATTATAAATTCTGTCGAAAAAAATCTTATATTTTTTACTCTGTAGTTTTTTTTCCTATAAAAAATAAATATTGAAGTGGCATGAGAATTTGATAAACAAAAATTCTGACGATATTAAATTTTTACTTTTGCTCGAAATTCCTTTAAAAAATTTTACCTGTTCATTATTACGAATCAAAAAAATATAGAATAACGTAAAATTTTAAATACAAATTCTGATGAAAATAATTATCTTTTGCCTGGAATTTATAGGTAATGGAAAACGGCCCGGGCGCCTAATAAAAAAAACCAGAATTGATTTATAAACTCTGCCCAAATTCTCAGCTTGGTGAAAAATTCTTAATACGTTTAAAACTTAATTTATAAAAAAAGGTTCTTGGCGAGATAAGAGACAGTGGTGGCTAGTGAGAGACGGGGTGGCTAGTGAGAGACAGACAGAGGGTGGCTAGTGAGAGACAGACAGGGGTGGCTACAGGGGTGGCTAGTGAGACAGAAGGGCAGAACAGGGTGGCTAGCTACAGGGGTGAGTGAGTGAGACATACAGGGGTGGCTAGTGAGACAGATACAGGGGTGGCTAGGGGAGAGACAGATACAGGGGTGGCTGGTGAACAGATACAGGGGTGGCTAGTGAGACAGATACAAGAGTGAGACAGATACAAGGGTGGCTAGTGGGGTGGCTGGTGAAGATGGCTAGTGAGAGACACATGGGTGGCTGTGAGCAGATCAGAGTACAGAGTGTAGTGAGTGAGTGAGAGACAGGGGTGGGTGGTTAGTGAGCAGATACAGGGTGGCTGGAAAGACAGAGTAGAGTTACAGGGGTGTGGTGATACAGAGTATAAGGGTGGCTAGTGAGATGCATAATAATACAGGGGTCGGGTAGTGAGAGATAGACCCCAGCAGCACCATGAAGGCTTATCACCATCAATAACAATTTTCCTTATTGAAAATGTATGAAGATAACCAGGATCAAGATGTAGGCCTACCAGCCCTCCACAGTACTACCACCACTACCACCACTACCACCACTACCAGCCCTCCACAGTACTACCACCACCAGCCCTACTAGTCCTACCACCACCACCAGCCCTCCACAGTACTGCCACCACTACCAGCCTACCACCACTACACCACACTACCAGCCCTACTACCACCACTACCAGCCCTCCACTACCACCACTACCAGCCACCACCACTACCAGCCCTCCACAGTACTACCACCTACCAGCCCACTACACATTACTACCACCACTACCAGCCCTCCACAGTACTACCACCACTACCAGCCCACCAGCCCTCCACCACCAGCCCTACCACCACTACCCCTCCACAGTACTACCACCACTACCAGCCCTTACTAGTCCTACCACTACCAGCCCACCCACCCACCACTACCAGCCACTCCACAGTACTCACACACCACCACTACCAGCCCTTACTACCACCACCACCACCCACTACCAGCCCTACTACACCACCACTACCAGCCCTACTACCACCACTACCAGTACTACCACTACCACCAGCCCTACCACCTACCACCACTTACACCACTACCAGCCCTACCACCACTACCTACCACCACTACCAGCCCTTAGTAGTCCACAGTACTATACCAGCCCTCCACCTACCACCACTACCAGCCACTCCACAGTACTACCACCACTACCAGCCCTCCACAGTACTACTACCACTACCAGCCCTTACTAGCCAGCCACTCACCACCAGCCAGTCCTACCACCACTACCAGCCCTTACTAGTCCCACCATCACTACCAACAGTACTACCACTACCAGCCCCTCCACAGTACTACCACCACTACCAGCCACTACCAGCCCTACCACCACTACCAGCCCTTACCCTACCACCACTACCAGCCCTTACTAGACCTACCACCACTACCAGCCCTCCACAGTACTACCACCACTACCAGCCTCCACAGTACTACCACCACTACCAGCCCTCCACAGTACTACCACCACTACCAGCCCTTACTAGTCATACCACCACTACCAGCCCTTACTAGACCTACCACCACTACCAGCCCTTACCATCACTACCAGCCACTACACAGTACTACCACCACTACCAGCCCTCCACTACCCACCACCAGCCCTACCACCACTACCCACCACTACCAGTCCCACCACCACTACCAGCCTTACTAGTCCTACCACCACTACCAGCCCTTACTAGTCCCACCATCACTACCAGCCCTCCACAGTACTACCACCACTACCAGCCCTCCACAGTACTACCACCACCACCACTACCACCACTACCAGCCCTTACTAGTCCTACCACCACTACAGCCTTACTAGACCTACCACCACTACCAGCCCTCCACAGTACTACCACCAATACCAGCCCTCCACAGTACTACCACCACTAGCCACTCCACCACTACCACCCTACCAGCCCTAGTTACTACTACCACCACTACCAGCCCTTAGGTCCTACCACCACTACCAGCCCTTACTAGTCCCACCCACCCACTAGCCCTCCACAGTACTACCACCACTACCAGCCCTCCCACCCTACCACCCTACCACCACTACCAGTACTAGTCCACACCACTACCAGCCCTCTAGACCTACCACTACCAGCCCTCCACAGTACTACCACCACCAGCCTCCACAGTACTACCACCACACCAGCCTCACAGTACTACCACCACTACCAGCCCTTACTAGTCCTACCACCACTACCAGCCCTACCACCACTACCAGCCCTTACTAGACCTACCATCCTACCAGCTACAGACAGCCACTACCACCTCCACAGTACTACCACCACTACCAGCCCTCACAGTACTACCACCACTACCAGCCCTAGTCCCCACCATGCCCTTACGTCTACCACCACTACCAGCCCTCCAGTACTACCACCACTACCAGCCATACTAGTCCACACCACTACCAGCCCTTACTAGTCCCTACCACTACCAGCCTCCACAGGTACTACCACCACTACCAGCCCTTAATAGTCCTACCACTACCAGCCCCCTCCATAGTACTACCACCACTACCAGCCCTCCACAGCACTACCACCACCAGCCCTTACTAATCCAGCCACCACTGCCACCCTAGCCGCCACCACCACCACCACCAGCCCTTACTAGTACTACCACCACTACCAGCCCCCACAGTACTACCACCACTACCAGCCCTTACTAGTCCAACCACCACTACCAGCCCTTACTAATCCTACCACCACTACCGGCCCTTACTAGTCCACCACCACTACCAGCACTAATCCTGTCACTACCAACCTTCCTAGTCCTACTACCATCACCCACCTACCCCCCCACCCCCAACATACACAAGGCCGGCAGCTTCCAGGCCATCATCCACGACCTGGTCCGCGTATAGCTGTTCAATTTGTCACCCGAGATGGACGTCTCTGGGGGTTAAGTAGCGTGTTAATATTAGATAAGGAAAAACAGTAGAAGTATTTTATATCAGATTAACAGAGAGACGGATGGAGAGAGAGACAGATAGACAGAAAGACACAGATAACACATACAGACATATCTCTACGGACAGACATATACCACAGATACAAAGAGACAGACATATTGATATCGACAGAGACAGACATATAGATAGATAAATTGATACGAGTAAATACAGACATGCATAAAGACAGACATGCATAAAGACAGATATGCGTGGACAGACATACAGACAGATTGATACAGATAGACACGTACAGACAGACAAAGAAAGAAAGAAAGACGGAAAGAAAGAAAAAGCGAATATCAGCACAAGTCGTCAGTGAAGTTGGAATATTTAAAGGAGTACAGTTGTGGACAGTATTCCCTGGACAGTTTCGGTACACTATCTTGGTCATGTAAGACTATGATTTTTAAGAAGTCCTCTACGCACTCGGCTATGAACCAATCAGCATCGTTTACCACCAGCTATGAACCAATCAGCATCGTTTACCACCAGCTATGAACCAATCAGCATCGTTTACCACCAGCTATGAACCAATCAGCATCGTTTACCACCAGCTATGAACCAATCAGCATCGTTTACCACCAGCTATGAACCAATCAGCATCGTTTACCACCAGCTATGAACCAATCAGCATCGTTTACCACCAGCTATGAACCAATCAGCATCGTTTACCACCAGCTATGAACCAATCAGCATCGTTTACCACCAGCTATGACCAATCAGAGTCGTTCACTACCAGCTACGAACCAACCAGAGTCGTCCCAATCAACATCGTTCATCAGCAGCTATGAACCAATCAGCACCATTCACCATCAACTATGAACCAATCAACGCCCTTCACCAGTCATGAACCAATCAACATCGTTCACCAGCAGCCATAAACCAAACAACGCCCTTCACCAGCTGTGAACCAATCAGCATCATTCACCATCAACTATGAACCACTCAACGCCCTTTCCCAGCAATGCACCAATCAAATTCCTTCACGAGCGATGTACTAATCAGCATAATTCACCAGCAGCTATGAACCAATCAACGCCCTTTACCAGCTATGAACCAATCAGCATCGTTCACCACCAGATATGAACCAATTACCGAAGAGGGAATTTTTGTGGGATGGATAGACGGACGGACGGACGAAAGAACGGACAGACAAAGATTAGGGGGTAGGGGTGGGGATTGAGGTGTGAAGGAGGGTGAGGGGAGGTGAAGGGAGGTGAAGGGGGAGGTGAGAGAGGAGAGGAGGACCGTTGGACCGTATAAACCGATCACTTTTAATAACATGAACGTATATTTGTCGCCGCCTCGTTCACATCTCCATAATTGTGTTGGGAGGGGGAACTTTGTCGAGCGCATATTAATACATACATACATACATATATACATACATACTTACATAAATACTTACATACATACACACATACATACATAGCCAGAGTGGAGCCTGACCAGTGACCAGATATATTAAAATAGGGTTGGAGGGGGGAGGGGAGGGGAGGGGGTGTTGGTGGGGGGGTCGGGTCATTTGATTGCTTACTCGCTATATTACCCCTTAATATATGGTATAGTATGGCAGATACAGAGGCTATATTAAAACACGGTTGAAGGTGAGTTAATCATTGGTTACTTACTTGGCTATATTACCCAATATGATAAAAACAAATAGATAGATCATATTGGATATACTAAAACCAGGTTGGGGTGTTGATAAGTGGTATACTATTGGCTATTATACATTTGTTATACAATATGTATATAGTAAATCCGCTATATAACCTGGGACCTATTGTAGTCATTACATTTAACAAACTATTACTGTCGGGAACGTCATAACGGGACGGCTGGCTATACTATGTACCTATTGGCAATATTACATGTCCGATATATTGGCTGTAACACTTCCTATATATGATATAATATGGCAAACAATAATCTACTTTACCGGTTTATATATGACAAGGCTATTACTCGTAGAAAACATAAGAACATAAGAAAATAAGGTGTCTGCAATAGGCGGTTGGCCTGTGCATGGCAGCTCCTGTCGAGAGTTACTACCACTCTCTATCATCCATGAATCTATCTAGCCTCCTTTTAAAACTTTCCAGCGCTCCAGCACTTACTACAAAGTTGCTAAGCTTGTTCCACTCGTCCACCACCCTATTTGTGAACCAGTTTCTTCCTATCTCCCTCCTAAACCTAAACTTATCCAACTTAATCCGTTGCAACGAGTCCTATCCTGCTCGGATATTATAAGAACTTTATCTATATCCCCTTTATTGATTCCTTTCACCCACTAAAATACTTCTATCATATCTCCCCGCGCTCTTCGTCTTTCTAGGGAATGCAATTTTAGTTTCTTTAACCCATCTTGATATGGAAGGTTTCTAAGTCCCGGAATCATTTTCGTCATTCTTCACTGGACCGACTCTCAGTGAATTGATATCCATTCTATAATAAGGGCACCAGAACTGAACCGCATAATCGAGGTGCGGCCTAACTAGCGCAATATATAGATGCAATAAGACCTCTGCACTCTTATTACTTACACTTCTAGATATAAAACCTAATACTCGGTTTGCCTTATTTCGAACATTAACGCACTGTTTTCTAGGCCGTAGGTCCGGGCTTACGAGTACCCCTAGGTCTCTCTCACAAGTCGACTTCTCTAGGTGGATGTTGTTAAGGCTGTATACACTGACTATTTCTTCTTCAATATTAAGTACGCTGCACTTGCTGGTGTTGAATTTAATTTCCCATTTTTCTGACCAATCCTGCAGTTTATTTAAATCCTCCTGTAGTGCATTTGCATCCTGCCCTGAATTAATCTGCCGCCCTATTTTCGTATCATCCGCAAACTTGCTTATATCACTGCTGATCCCAGTATCTAGATCGTTTATGTAGATTATGAACAAGAGTGGGCACAGTACTGACCCCTGGGGAGCCCCACTGGTTACACACGAGTGCACATATTGGTCTTATTAATTCCGACATATAACAGCGATACTTCCTTGACGCTGGGATGTACTAACCACGCCCGATATATAAACAATAACACAAGCTATATAAAACCTAACCCAGCAGCGGCTATATTATATCGGGTAACTATTATAAGTACAAACACAGCTAGTAAATTAAAACACAGGGATAAAACGTATTGAATTCCATTATAAAAAAAATACACCGAAATATACTAAGCATACCTGATACAATGCACTCATACAGGATTTATATAATATGTCTAGGTATATATATATCATACACAATTCATATATATATATATTACATAATAGTTATCCAATACGTCACTCTTTCACGCAATTATGAACGCTGGGGGAGGAGGGGGGATACAGTATTAATGAATCGAAAAATTATATCACATAGCTGGCAGCAATTAAGCATGTTAAAAAAAATTATTATGTTAACTGACAGCTAATAGAGTCATGGGTAAGGTATTAAGTGTTAATATTTACGGGTAATTAGCACCTGGATGTGACGGTGGCGGTCATGACTAATGTGATTATGATAGTCAATACGTGAAGGACATTATGATGATGGTGTATTATTCTCACCTCCATCCCTACCTGCCTCCCTACCTCCCTCCTTCCTTCCCTCCATCCCTACCAGCCTACCTACCTTCCTACCTGCCCCCCTCCTTCCCTCCCTGCCTGCCTCCTTCCCTACCTGCCTGCCTCCTTTCACTCCCTGCCTGTCTACCTGCCTCTCTACCTCCCTCCTTCCTTCCCTCCTTCCTACCTACCTACCAGCCTACGTGCCTTCCCCTGCCTGCCCTCCCTTCCCCTCATCTACCTGCCTTCCTTCCTGCCTCCTCCTTCCCTCCGCCTGCCTCCTTCACCTGCGCCTCCTTCCCCCCTGCCGCCTGCTTTATCCTCCCGCTCCTTCCTTCGCCTTTCCCTCCCTCACCAGCCTACCTGCCTTCCCTCCTTCCTCCCTCCCTCCTTCCCTCCTTCCTGTCTGCCCATCTCTCCTCCTTTCCTTCCCTCCTCCTCCAGCCTACCCACCTTACCCTGCCTCCTCCTCCTTCCCTCCTTCCTGTCTGCCTGCCTCCCCTACCTCCTCCTTCCTTCCCTCCCTCCTGCCAGCCTACCCTGCTTTCCTACTTGCTCCCTCCTTCCCTCCTGCCTGTCTACCTGCCTCCCCTACCTCCCTCCCTCCTTCCCCTCCTCCTACCAGCCTCCTCCTTCCCTCCTCCTACCAGCCACCTACCGGCCTCCCTCTTTCCTGCTTCCTTCCTGCCTTCCCCTCCTGCCTGTCTGTCTGCCTCTACCCTCATCTCCTTACTCATCCCCTCGCCCCTCACTATCCCCACCTTCTCACTCTACCCTCATCCCCCAGCCTCTCTCCTCCTTCCTCCTTTCTTCTTGTTCTCTTTCACTTCCCCCTCTCACTCGACGTCTTCTCCCTCTCCTCAAAACTGAAATACACTAAAACACCAGCATCAACACCACCACCATCAACAATAACATTACCACCATCACCACCACCACCATTAACACCACCACCATCAACAATAACATACCACCATCACCACCACCACCATTAACACCACCACCATCACCAACAACAACAACATCACCACCACCACCACCAATAACATTCCACCATCACCACCAACAACAATAACATTACCACCATCACCACCACCACCAACAATAACATTACCACCATCACCGCCACATTGCCATCGCCAGCACCGCCATTGCCACCAGCGCATTACCTCCAGCAACCGCCCCATTCCGCCAACGCCGCCGTTAACATCACCAGCATTGCCACCGCCTCCACCACCACCGTTGCTGCCAGCCGCCATTGCCACCAACCCTTGCCACCAGCACCGCCGTTCGCCACACCACCTTACCGCCACGCTTGCCGCCAACGCCGCATTGCCGCCACGCCGCCGTTACCGCCAACCACCATTGCCGCCAGCACCACCATTGCCACCAACGCCAGTTGCCGCCAACGCCACCGTTGCTGCCACCACCGTTTGCGCCAACGCCATTGCCGCCAGCACCGCAATTTAACCAGCCTGCATTGCCACCAATTGCCACCAACCCATAATTGCGCCACCTGCCGTTACCCTGCTCCGCTTGTACCAACACCACCATTGCCACCAACACCACCATTGCCACCAGCACCGCCGTTGCCAAGCACCACCATTACCGACACCACCATGCCACCAACACCGCCATTGCCACCAACACCACCATTGCCACCGCCGCCGCCATTGCCGCCAGCACCGCCGTTGTACCAGCACCTGCGTTGCCGCCAACACCGCCATTACCGCCAACACCGCCATTACGCCAACGCCGCTTGCCGCCAACACCGCCGTTGTACCACGCCGTGCCACCAACACCGGCATTACCACCAGCACCACCATTGCCACCAGCACCCTTGCCGCCAGCACCACCATCGCAACACCCCACCGTTACCACCCCAATGCCCCACCACCATTGCCACCAACACCACCGTTACCACCAACCCACCATTGCCACCATCACCACCCACCACCAGCACCACCATTGCCGCCAACACCACCGTCACCAGCAACACCATTGCCACCAGCACCGTTTACCAGCACCACCCAACAACTACCGTTACCACCAACACTTGCCACCGCCCCTTACCACCAACACCACCATTACCACCAGCACCATCTTCCAACAACACCACCATTGCCACCAACACCACCATTACCACCAACGCCAATCGCCAACCAGCACCGTTACCGCCAACACCGCCATTGCCGCCAACGCCACCGTTGCCACCAGCACCGCCATCTCAACCACACCACCGTTGCCAGCACCGCCATTGCCGCCAGCACCGCCATCGCCAACACGCCTGCTCCGCCACACCGCCATTCCCCACCGCATTGCCACCAACACCACCATTGCCACCAGCACCGCCATTCCGCCAACACCACCGTTTCCCAGCACCACCATTGCCACCACCACCACCATCACCAACAACACCGCAAACGCCTTACCAGCACCGCCATTGCCGCCAACCACCATTGCCACCAACATTGCCACCAGCACCGCCGTTGCCACCAGCGCCGCCATTTGCCAACAGCCGTCGCCACCAACACCACCATTGCCACCAACACCACCGTTGCCACCAACACCACCATTACCAACAACACCACCATTATACCAGCACCCGTTAACCACCACCACCATTACCACCAGCACCACCATTGCCGCCAACACCACGCCGTTACCGCAACACCACCATTACCACCAGCACCCCGTTACCACCAGCACCACCATTACCGCCAACACCACCGTTACCAGCGCCGCCATTGCCTGCACCACCGCCGTTGCCGCCAACACCACCATTACCACCAACACCGCAATTGCAACACCACCGTTCCACCAACGATTGCCACCAGCACCACCATTGCCACAACACCACCGTTACCACCACCACCACCGTTACCACCAGCACCACCATTACCACCAACACCTGCCATTGCCACCAACACCACCGTTACCGCCAACACCACCATTACCACCAACACCACCATTACCACCAACACCACCATTACCGCCACCGCCATTACCACCAACACCACCATTACCACCAACCCACCATCACCAACAACACCACCATTGACCACCAACACCGCCACGCCCAACACCACCATTACCACCAGCACCACCATCACCAGCAACACCACCATTACCAGCCAACACCACCATTACCTGCCATTACCAGCTAACACCACCATTGCCACCAACACCACCATTACCACCACCACCACCGTTACCACCAACACCACCATTACCAGCTTACCACCAACTTGCCAACACCACGCATTACCACCAGCACCACCATTACCACCGCACCACCACCATCACCAACAACACCACCATTCCACCAACACCACCATTACCACCAACACCACCATTACCACCAACACCACCATTACACCAACACCACCATTACACCAACACCACCATCACCAACAACACCACCATTACCACCAACACCACCATTACCACCAACACCACCATCACCAACAACACCACCATTACCACCAACACCACCATTACCACCACCATTGCCAACACCACCATTACCACCAACACCACCATTACCACCAACACCACCATTGCCACCAACACCCCGTTCACCACCAACACCACCGTGCCATAACACCACCATTACATAACCACCATTACCACCACCACCATTACCACCAACACCACCATTGCCACCAACCACCATTACCACCAACACCACCATTGCCACCAACTTCATTACCACCAACACCACCATCCAAACACCATTCCAACCCACCTTTACCACCAACACCCACCAAATCCAACAACATACCATTACCACCAACACCACCATTACCACCAACACCACCATTACCTACCACATTACCACCATTACCACCACCTTACCACCTCACACACACACCACCAACACCCCCCATTACCCTTACCACCACCACCACACCAACTTCCACCATTACCAACACCACCATTACCACCAACACCACCATTACCACCACCACCACCATCATCCACTCCAACACCACCATTACCACCAACACCACCATTACCAACACCACCATTACACCACACCCCAACACCACCAACACCACCATTACCAACACCACCATTACCACCAACACCACCATTACCACCAACACCACCATTACCACCAACACCACCATTACCACAACACCCACCCTCCATTACCACAACACCACATTACGCCAGCACTATTACCAACGCTACCACCAACACCACCATTACCACCAACACCACCATTACCACCAACACCACCATTACCACCAACACCACCATACCACCACCACCATTACCTCTTGCCACCCCACCATTACCACCAACACCACCATACCACAACACCACCATACCACCAACACCACCATTACCACCAACACCACCATGCCACCACCACCATTACCACCAACACACCATTACCACCAGCACCACCATTACCAGCACCACCATTACCACCAACACCACTATACCAACACCACCATTACCACCAACACCACCATTACCACCACCTCCCTTACCACACACCATTACCACCTCACCATTGCCACCAACACCACCATTCCACCAACACCACCATTACCACCAACACCACCATGCCACCAACACCACCATTACCACCAACACCACCATTACCACCACACCATACCACCATTGCCACCAACACCACCATTACCAACACCACCATTACCACCAACACCACCATTACCACCAACACCACCATTACCACCACCACCACCATTACCAACGCCACACTAACACCACCACCATACCACCAACACCACCATTACCACCAACACCACCATTACCACCATTACCACCACCACCACACCATTGCCACCACACACCATCACCAGCACCACCATTACCACCATTACCACCACCACCAACACCACCATTACCAACACCACCA
>NW_024733126.1:8180251-8300251 GCF_018991925.1 Homarus americanus | reverse complement strand
CAGTGTTTACTAGTGTTTTAACGGTGTTTTAATAGTGTTTTAACGGTGTTTAATCGTGTTTTAACAGTGTTTTAATAGTGTTTTAACGGTGTTTAATAGTGTTTAATAAGTGTTTTAATAGTATTTTAACTGTTTAAATAGTTTTAATAGTGTTTTAATAGGTTTTAATAGTGTTTTAACAGTGTTTACTAGTGTTTTAACAGTGTTTACTAGTGTTTTAACGGTGTTTAATAGTGTTTTAACTGTTTTTATAGTTTTAATAGTGTTTTAATAGTTTTAATATTGTTTTAATAGTGTTAATAGTTTTAAAATAGTGTTTTTAACAGTGTTTTAATAGTGTTTTAACATTGTTTTAACAGTGTTTAATAGTGTTTTAACAGTGTTTAATAGTGTTTTAACAGTGTTTAATATTGTTTTAATAGTGTTTTAGTAGTGTTTTAATAGTGTTTTAACTCTTTTAATAGGGGTTTAATAGTGTTTTAACAATGTTTTAATAGTGTTTTAATCGTGTTTTAACTCTTTTAATAGTGTTTTAACAGTGTTTTAACAGTTAAATATTGTTTTAACATGTTTTTAAGTGTTTTAATGGTGTTTTACAGTGTTTTAATAGTTTTAACAGTGTTTTAATAGTGTTTTAACGGTGTTTAATAGTGTTTAATAAGTGTTTTAATAGTATTTTAACTGTTTAAATAGTTTTAATAGTGTTTTAATAGGGTTATAATAGTGTTTTAACAGTGTTTACTAGTGTTTTAACGGTGTTTTAATAGTGTTTAATAGTGTTTTAACAGTGTTTTAATAGTTTTAATAGTGTTTAATAGTATTTAATAAGTGTTTTAATAGTATTTTAACTGTTTAAATAGTTTTAATCGTGTTTTAATAGGGTTTTAATAGTGTTTACTAGTGTTTTAACGGTGTTTTAAGTGTTTAATAGTGTTTTAACAGTGTTTTAATAGTTTTAATAGTGTTTAATAGTATTTAATAAGTGTTTTAATAGTATTTTAACTGTTTAAATAGTTTTAATAGTGTTTTAACAATTTCTAATAGTGTTGTAACGGTGTTTTAAAAGTGTTTAATAGTGTTTTAACTGTTTTAATAGTGTTTTAATAGTTTTAATAGTGTTTTAAGTGTTTTAACTGTTTAATAGTTTTATATATTGTTTTAATAGTTTTAATAGTCTTAGTAGTTTTAAAATAGTGTTTTTAACAGTGTTTTAATATTGTTTTAACATTGTTTTAACAGTGTATAATAGTGTTTTAACAGTGTTTAATAGTGTTTAATATTGTTTTAATAGTGTTTTAGCAGTGTTTTAATAGTGTTTTAACTCTTTTAATAGGGGTTTAATAGTGTTTTAACAATGTTTTAATAGTGTTTTAATCGTGTTTTAACTCTTTTAATAGTGTTTTAACAGTTTAAATATTGTTTTAATAGTGTTTTAACAGTGTTTTAACAGCGTTTTAATAGTGTTTTAACAGTGCTTTAACAGCGTTTTAATAGTCTTTTTACAGTGTTTTAATAGTCTTTTTACAGTGTTTTAATAGTGTTTTAGCAGTTTTAATAGTGTTTTAATAGTGTTTTAACAAAGTTTTAATAGTGTTTTAACAAAGTTTTGACAGTGTTTTAACTGTTTCAATAGCGTTTTAACTGTTTTAATAGTGTTTTAACAGTGTTTTAATAGTTTTAACTGTTTTAATAGTTTTAACAGTGTTTTAACAATGTTTTAACAATGCTTTAATAGTGTTTTAACAGTGCTTTAACAATGTTTTAATAGTGTTTTAACAATGTTTTAATAGTGTTTTAACATTGTTTTAATAGTGTTTTAACTGTTTTAATAGTGTTTTAACAGTGTTTTAATAGTTTTAACATTGTTTTAACAATGTTTTAATAGTGTTTTAACAGTGTTTTAATAGTGTTTTAACAGTGTCTTAATAAGTGTTTTAGTATCATGATAGACTTTCCTCTCTCTATTATTACGAATTATGAACGCTATAGTATTCGTGATGGTCTTGATACGATGTGTTATATAATTACACCTATAATTATAGTTCGCATTATATAACATCAACACGTGACCGTCTATATATAACGTGATGGTCTTTATATAATTAATTATATAATCACAACTAATTATATTAACACGTTTTAAAAAGGTTATTGTTTGTGACTTGTTATTAGTGTATTGATATTGTTGTTATTGTTGTTGTTTGTTGTTGTTATTTTATTGTTGTTTTTTGTTATTGTTATTGTTGTTTGTTGTTATTATTATTGTTATTGTTATTTGTTATTGTTTGTTGTTGTTATTGTATTGTTATTGTTATTTGTTATTGTTTGTTGTTGTTATTATTATTGTTATTGTTGTTTGTTGTTGTTGTTATTGTTGTTGTTGTTATTGTATTATTGTTGTTTTGTTATTGTTATTGTATTGTTATTGTTGTTGTTTATTTTTTTTTGTTATTGTTATTGTTATTGTTATTGTATTGTTATTATTGTTGTTTTGTTATTGTTATTATTATTGTTATTGTTTTATTATTATTTGTTTATTTTTGTTATTTATTGTTGTTTTGTTATTTTTTGTTATTGTTGTTGTTGTTATTGTTGTTTTATTATTATTGTTTTGTTGTTGTTATTATTGTTGTTATTTATTATTATTGTTTTATTATTGTTGTTTGTTATTTATTGTTTATTTATTATTTTTTATTATTATTATTGTTATTGTTATTATTATTTTTTTATTGTATTGTTTGTTGTTGTTGTTGTTTGTTTGTTATTATTATTGTTATTTGTTATTATTGTTTTATTTGTTGTTGTTATTGTTGTTGTTGTTATTGTTGTTGTTGTATTGTTATTGTTTTGTTATTGTTATTATTGTTGTTTGTTGTTTTTATTGTATTGTTATTGTTATTTGTTATTGTTTGTTGTTGTTTATTTTATTGTTGTTTGTTATTGTTATTGTATTATTATTATTTGTTATTGTTTGTTATTGTTATTGTATTATTATTATTTGTTGTTATTTGTTGTTATTTTATTGTATTGTTTTGTTTATTTGTTATTTATTTTATTTGTTTTTATTGTATTGTTATTGTTATTTGTTATTGTTTGTTGTTGTTGTTATTATTGTTTTGTTGTTGTTATTGTATTGTTATTGTTATTTGTTATTGTTTGTTGTTGTTATTGTATTGTTATTGTTGTTGTATTGTTATTGTTGTTTGTTGTTGTTGTTATTGTATTGTTATTGTTTTGTTATTGTTGTTTATTGTTGTTATTGTTTTGTTATTGTTGTTTATTGTTGTTATTGTTTTGTTATTATTTGTTTATTGTATTGTTATTGTTGTTTGTTGTTGTTATTGTATTGTTATTGTTGTTTGTTGTTGTTATTGTATTGTTATTGTTGTTATTTATTTGTTGTTGTTGTTTGTTGTTGTTGTGTAGGACGTCATCATAGTGTGTTGGGGAAAATTATCCATGAGTATTACCTATAATACTCTATGTAATTATGGGCCATTTTGTTCCTAATTACACAATAAATTTTACAGTTTCTCTCGGTTGATGTACCCTGAAACACCTCTACCTGGTGTTGTTAGTCGTAGTATAATTATCGCGTCATTATTATTATTATTATTATTATTAAATTATTATAACTACTACTATTATTATTATTATTTTTATTACTATTATTATTTTTGTATTATTATTGCTGCCATTAGTCTCTAGTTTAAATCTCCTCCGTGTAAGGCCTAATGTTATTGGTCCATTTCACAAGTTTTAATCGCCTTTGTGTATAACGAAATCAAACGACCAGGGTAAACAGTACACATTACCACACAAACACACCCCCATAGTTAGTTTTATTCATATATTCATGCTGGCTTCAAAACGGGTATTTCCCTATTTGGATTATTGCAATTTTTCAATATACTTTTTTTTCGCCAAAATACACAGAATAAAATTATAAAACCTTGGTATAGGTAAGGCCAGATGGTGGGGTTTTTTCATATGTTTTGACTAATTTCTTTTTTTCGTATTTGTAATGTGGATTTTTTTGGGGTGAGGTTAAGTGTAGAGTTATTTAATGTATGTATGTATGTATGTATGCATGCATGTATATGTATATGTATGTACAGTATGTATGTATGTATGTTAGTTGTTGGTTAGTGTTATTGAATTTATTTTCTTATATGTAATTTTGTTATGATATATTTTGTGTAGGAATAATAATAATAATAATAATAATAATAATAACAACAATAATAATAATAATAATATTAACAACAATAATAATAATAATAATAATAATAATAATAATAATAATAATAATAATAATAATAACAATAACCACAAAAACAATCATAACATTTTGTCTTGCTATCATTATCATCGTCATTATCATCGTCATTATCATCGTCATTATCATCGTCATTATCATTATTATTAAACAAAAATATTATATCAGGAGCAGACAGACCAGATACAGACGTCACCCACCAACCATCACTAATTTAGGTCATGGGCTGAGGGGAAGAGGAGAGGAGGAGGGAAGAGAGGAGGGGGGAAGAGGAGAGGAGGAGGGAAGAGGAGAGGAGGAATAGGAGAGGAGGGAGGAAGAGGAGAGGAGGAGGGAAGAGGAGAGAGGAGAAGGTGAGAGGAGGAGAAAGAGGAGAGGAGGAGGGAAGAGGAGAGGAGAGGGAAGAGGAGAGGAGGAGGGAAGAGGGAGAGGAGGAGAAGAGAGAGGAGTATACAGGAGAGGAGGGAAGAGGAGAGGAGGAGGGAAGAGGAGAGGAGGCGGAAGAGGAGAGGAGGCGGGAAGAGGAGAGGAGAGAAGGAGGAGGGAAGAGAAAGGAGGTAGAACAAGGGATGGAAGTCAGGTCCCCCCTTGCCGTCAACAACACCCTCAATCCACCCACCCCAAAAGGGTATTGTGGCGACTATCCCTCTTATTTCCCCCCTCCCCCTTCCACTATTCTTCCAGCCTGGGTCACACTGTATCCCTTGGTGCATTGTGGGAGCCAATCCATCACCTCACTGTCGGCCTGGCTTTGTCGCAGCCTGGCCGCCCTGTAGGCCTAGGCTGGCACCCCGTCCACCATCCCCACGTATAGGCTTAGGGGAGGATCTTTTCCTCACTTTCTGGTGACTTTCGCGCGTAAGGGTGTGACAGGGAGTGTACTGAGGCAGGGTGTGATAGGGTGTGTGGCGAGGGAGGATGTGACGGAGTGTGGCGAGGGAGGATGTGACGGAGGTGTGGCGAGGGAGGATGTGACGGAGGTGTGGCGAAGGAAGATGTGACAGAGTGTGGCAAGACAGAATATGACAGGGTGTGTGTGGTGAGGCAGGGTGTGACGGAGTGTGGTGGGGCAGGGTGTGACGGAGTGTGGAGGGGCAGGGTGAAGTGTGATGAATGGGTAGTAGGTGTGTTTTTGGGTTGATTGAAGCGCTATTCACTAGTGTGATGGATTGGCGCGTCTCAGGGGTATGCTGGGGTATGACTGATGAGCTGGGGTGTGTAGAGGCGAGCTGGGGGTGTGTAGAGGCGAGCTGGGGTGTGTAGGCTGGCTGGGGGGTGTGTAGAGCAAGCTGGGGGGGGTGTGTAGGGGCTGAGCTGGGGGTGTGTAGATCTGAAGCTGGGCGTGTGTGTAGAAGCGAGAGGCTTCTGAGAGTGTGTGTAGAAACAGGGGGGTGTGTAGAGTGCCAAGCTGGGCGTGTGTAGAGGCAGAGAGCTGGGCGTGTGTGGGGGCAGGCTGGGCGTGTGTAGAGGCGAGCTGGGGGTGTGTGAGAACGAGCTGGGGGGTGTGTGAAACGAGCTGGGAGTGTAGAGGCGAGCTGGGGGTGTGGGGGGCAACTGGGGTGTGAGGCAAGCTGGGGGTGTAGAGGCCCAGGCTGGGGGTGTAGAGATGACGCTGGGTGAGGCAGAGCTGGGGTGGTAGAAAGCTGGGGTGTAGATGCGACTGGGGGTGTAGAAAAACTGGGGGTGTGAAAGAGATGAGTGTGAAAACTGGGGGTGTAGAAAGCAACTGGGGGTGTAGAAAGCAACTAGAGGTGTAGAAGGGATGGGAGTGCAGAAGCTTGAGCTGGGGGAGGTGTAGAAAGAGAGAACTTCAGGGGGTGTAGAAGGGATTGGGGAGTGCAGAAGCAGGCTACAGGGGTGGCAAAGCAGGCTTCTGGGGGGTGTGAAAGCAAACTGGGGGTGTAGAAGAGTTGGGGCCAGAAGCAGGCTGGGGGTGTGAGAGCTATGGGGGTGTAGAGAGTTGGAGTGCAGAAGCGAGCTGGGGGTGTGAAAGGGCTGGGGGTGTGAAAGGGATTGGGGGTGTAGAAGAGAAACTGGGGTGTGTGAAAGAGAGTTTGGGGGTGTGAGAAATGAGGGGGTGTAGAGAAGCAGGCTGGGGGTGTAGAAAGCGAGCTGGGGGTGTGAAAACTGGGGGTGTAGAAAACGAGCTGGGGGTGTGAGACAGCTGGGATGAAAGAGACAGGCTGGGGTGTGAGACAGGCTGGGGGTGTAGAGACGAGCTGGGGGTGTAGAGACGAGCTGGGGTGGTTAAGTATATGAAGAAATATTCTTATGTATACTGGAGTATGACTGACAGGCTGGGTACTAGAGGTAAGGTAGGGGAGGAAGGAGCCTTAAAGTATGAGGCAAAGAGGTGGAATATGTTGGAATATGTTAGAATATGTTGGAATATGTTACAGAAATATGTTGGATCTTGATACAGAATATATTTTGGAATATATTGCCCAGGGAGTAGAGAGAGAGTATATGAAATCACTAATTAACAAAATAATCCAATAACAAAAATAACATCAATCAACTACATAAAAAAAATCGGGCACCAATATAATATCCGATTTTAATAACACTCCGGAAATGAGATCCAAATCACTTTAACCGGACAATAACAGTGACCTTAATTTGACTAAAATCAGGGTCATGCGATAAAGCGGACCTGACTGATGGCATCGCTGAGAGAGAGAGAGAGAGAGAGAGAGAGAGAGAGACCCCCCCTCTCTCTCACGCCTCATTTCACTCCCTCTCCTCCTTTGTGGTACATCATCTACACTGTCCTTCCTCCTTTTCACTTAATTACACTCTTTCCTTAACACTAATTATCATATTTTCTTTGACTGCTCTTTTATTCCAGTCTTATTTTGGGGATTGTTCTCATAACCTGAAGTGCTCTCTCTCTCTCTCTCTCTCTCTTTAATAGCTACTAACCTCAACATGTGATTCAGAAAAAATTATCTCTATTTAAACTATAAAAATCTGCCTATTACAGTTGTCTTATTAATTCACCTAAAAAGTAAAAGCTGCACATAGCATCCTCTTCCCCGTCTAACAGTAACAATATCGTCCATAAGGTTTATTATTTATCTGTTAATAGAGACCCATTTCACCCTTGACATAGATCTTCTTGGTGACGTCATGGCATCCTGACGTCACATCAACTAAGTGACGTCACACACAAAAACAACTTCAAGAAAATGGCGACTTAAAAAAAAAAAAAACGAAAATATAAAAAAAATCAAATTTCAAGAAAGCCCAAACAATTACCACCACTCCACACAGACAGAATTTAGTGTATCACGTTCCTAATCCCTTTCCGGTACAGCAAAAAAAAAGAAAGAAAGAAGGTATTTAATGTCTCCTAAATAAAGTGTAGGCAGAAATTTTTACGTATTTTACTGTGAGAAATTTTCTTGTCTCGTCCAGGCTGGGGTTTGTGGTCCACTTAGAACAGCAATATGAAGTGATAATGAAATAATAACAACAATAAAGGGGAATAATAAAGAGAACGGAGTATAAGAAAACAGAAGAGGAGGAGGAGGAAAGAGAGATTATGATAACACACCACGCCTCATACACCTCTCAAGACACTCACACACCTCTCAAGACACTCACACACACCTCTCAAGACACTCACACACACCTCTCAAGACACTCACACACACCTCTCAAGACACTCACACACACCTCTCCAAGACACTCACACACACCTTCAAGACACTCACACACACCTCTCAAGACACTCACACACACCTCTCAAGACACCTCACACACCTCTCAAGACACTCACACCTCTCAAGACACTCACACACCTCAAGACACTCACACACACCTCAAGACACTCACACACACCTCTCAAGACACTCACACACACCTCTCAAGACACTCACACACACCTCTCTCAAGACACTCACACACCTCAAGACACTCACACACACCTTCAAGACACTCACACACCTTCTCAAGACACTCCCACACACCTCTCAAGACACTCACACACACCTCTCAAGACACTACACACACCTCTCAAGACACTCACACACACCCTCAAGACACTCACACACCTCTCTCAAGACACTCACACACACCTCTCAAGACACCCACACACACCTCAAGACACTACACACACCTCTCAAGACACTCACACACCTCAAGACACTCACACACACCTCTCAAGACACTCACACACACCTCTCAAGACACTTCACACACCTCTCAAGACACTCACACACACCTCAAGACACTCACACACCCTCTCAAGACACTCACACACACCTCTCAAGACACTCACACACCTTCTCAAGACACTCACACACACCTCTCAAGACACTCACACACCTCTCAAGACACTCACACACCTCAAGACACTCACACACACCTCTCAAGACACTCACACACACCTCTCAAGACACTCACACACACCTCCTCAACACACAACTCTCCCTCGTATAAAACAAGGTCGAGTGAGGTACTTGTATAGTATAATACCAAGTTCATATTTTTTCCCCCAGACTGAAAAACTGTAACACACTTTCCCTGCCATCACCTCCTGCTGCTGGTGGACGCTACGAGGGATAAGACCAAGAGGAGGAAAAACACGTCCAGGTGTGGGGGTAAGAGGAGGAAGAGGAAGGAGGAGAAAAAGAGGAGAAAGAAGAGAAAGAGGTGGAAGAAGAGAATAGGAGGAAGAGAAAAAGGAGGAAGAAGAGAAAGAGGAGGAAGAAGAGAGAGGAAGAAGAAGAGAGAAAGAGGAGGAAGAAGAGAAAGAGGAGGAAGAAGATAAAGAAGAGAATGAAGAAAGAGAATGACAAAGAAGATGAGGAGGAAGAAGAGAATAAGGAGGAGACAGAGCAAATGACAAGTGCTACAACAACTCGACCATCGTACAGCTGTTGCATCAGAAGAGAAGTACCAGTGGGGGCGGTGGCCAAGTGGATACATCGCTCGCCTCCATATTTTTTTTTTTAGGGTCATTAGTTCACGCCCGGGGCATCCTCCAGTCGACCCAGCTGTGGATGGCTAATTAATCTCACACTGACTCCTTGTATAACAAAGGTTAGCATACAGTGGGTCACTTTTATGTAGCTCTGAGATGTTTGTGTGTTTATAGACGTGTGTATGTGCGATGTTTGTGTGTTTATAGACGTGTGTATGTGCGATGTTTGTGTGTTTATAGACGTGTGTATGTGCGATGTTTGTGTGTATATAGACGTGTGTATGTGCGATGTTTGTGTGTATATAGACGTGTGTATGTGCGATGTTTGTGTGTATATAGACGTGTGTATGTGTGATGTTTGTATATAGACGTGTGTATGTGCGATGTTCACTTGTTCATGTATGTCAGTATCATCTGCCCATCCTTTCCTCCATCTCCCGTCTGGTGGACAATTAGTCTCTCATATCTCGGACCTCTTAACTCTTCACTCTCCATGCCGCCCCTATACCCCCACCCCGGCACCGTGTTTACTGCCCCACACCTTCCTTATCAAGCTACCCTCCCTACGTCCTCCCACTATCACCCCTCCCCTACATCCCCCCACACTATCACCCCTATCTCCTTGTACCCCTAACTATCACCCCCTCCCTACATCACCCCACTATCACCCCTCATCCTTGTACCCCTTCACTATCACCCCTCTCCAGTTACCCTCCCTACATCCCCCCTCATCACCCCCATCTCCTTGTACCCCCTCACTATCACCTCTCTCCAGTTACCTCCCTACATCCCCCCACTATCACCCCCATCTCCTTGTACCCCCTCACTATCACCCGTCCCCAGCTACCCCTCCCTCATCCCCTCACTATCACCCTCTCCAGCTACCTCCCTACATCCCCTCACTACCCCTGTCCACCACCTGCCCTTCCACCTCCTACACACTCTTTCATCGACCTTTCCCTACCCACCCTCCCATTCATGGTCCACACCATGGAGGGGTCTGGAGGGGATTCTAGCAGCATGTAGACGCAGGACCATGCAAGAGGGCGAGACCTGGCGGACCATTAGTGGTCATGGGGCCCTCGACCTGCCATGTTCCTCTCCTCCCGACACCTCCAGGGCGGGTGTTTAGTGTCACTCTCTCCAACATCCTCCCTCCCCCCTTCCTTCCTTCCTTCCCTCCTACTCATCCTCCATTCTCCTCCCTATCACCCACCTCTTTCACCTCTCTCTCTCTCTCTCTCTCTCTCTCTCTCTCTCTCTCCTGTATTCTGACCACGTAAGGAAATGGGAAAAAGGTTAGAAATAATACAAGTATGAACAGATTAAGAGAGAGATAATTGAGAGAGAGAAAAATGTGAGACACGCTGAGACAATAACCCCCTGAGGACGTTGACTTGACCCCCTGAGAACAATACATTAACCCTTTGATCATAATTAACGCTTGAGTAGGATGAATTAACCCCTTAAGTACAACAAATTAATTAACCCCTTAAGTACAACAAGTTAATTAACCCCTTTAAGTACAACAATTAGCCCCCTGAATACGACAATATAGTCCCTTAGATATGACAAAATAGTCCCTTAAACACGATGAATTAACCCTTAAGTTCGACTAGTTATCCCCTTGAGTGCACTGAAAAATCCCTTTAAGTGTAACGAGTTTAAGTCAGTTTATTCAAAGGGTCAAATCATAGTCCTCAAAGGGTTAAATCATTATCCTCAAAGGGGTAAATCGTCGTTATCAAAGGGTTAATTCCTCGATCTCAAAAGGGTTAACTTATAGTCACCAAAGGGTTAACTTATAGTCACCAAAGGGTTAACTTATAGTCACCAAAGGGTTAACTTATAGTCACCAAAGGGTTAACTTACAGTCTTTAAAAGGTTTACTCATCGTCCTCAAAGAGTTAACGATGAATATATACCAAACACCATTATTAATCCTGTTTAGGAAAGTCACTAGACGCCGACAGACAGACAGACAGACAGACAGACAGACAGAGACATCAAGAAAGAAGGAGAACTCTCTGGTACAGGTGTGGTCATTAGGCACCTGGGAAAGTCACCAAGCAGGAGAAAGAGTCACCATATATCAAGAAAGTCCTACCAAGATCTAATGATCACCAGGCATCAAAGTCACCAGACACCAGGAGAAGCCACTAAGGACCAGGAGGAGCCACCAAGCACCAAGAGGAGCCACCAAGCACCAAGAGGAGCCACCAAGCACCAGAGGAGCCACCAAGCACCAAGAGAGCCACCGAGCACCAGGAGGAGCCACCGAGCACCAAGAGAGCCACCAAGCACCAGGAGGAGCCACCAAGCACCAAGAGGAGCCACCGAGCACCAGGAGGAGCCACCGAGCACCAAGAGGAGCCACCGAGCACCAAGAGGAGCCACCAAGCACCAAGAGGAGCCACCGAGCACCAAGAGGAGCCACCGAGCACCAAGAGGAGCCACCAAGCACCAGGAGGAGCCACCAAGCACCAAGAGGAGCCACCGAGCACCAGGAGGAGCCACCAAGCACCGGAGAGGAGCCACCGAGCACCAAGAGGAGCCACCAAGCACCAAGAGGAGCCACCAAGCACCAAGAGGAGCCACCGAGCACCAAGAGGAGCCACCGAGCACCAGAGAGCCACCGAGCACCAAGAGGAGCCACCGACACCAAGAGGAGCCACCAAGCCAAGAGGGCCACCAAGAGGAGCCACCGAGCACCAGAGGAGCCACCAAGCACCAAGAGGAGCCACCGAGCACCAAGAGGAGCCACCACACCAAGAGGACCACTGAGGACCAGGAGGAGCCACCAAGCACCAAGAGGAGCCACCAAGCACCAAGAGGAGCCACCAAGCACCAGGAGGAGCCACCAAGCACCAAGAGGAGCCACCAGAGCACCAGGAGGAGCCACCGAGCACCAAGAGGAGCCACCGAGCACCAAGAGGAGCCACCAAGCACCAGGAGGAGCCACCAAGCACCAGGAGGAGCACCAAGCACCAAGAGGAGCCACCAAGCACCAAGAGGAGCCACCGAGCACCAAGAGGAGCCACCGAGCACCAAGAGGAGCCACCAAGCACCAAGAGGAGCCACCGAGCACCAAGAGGAGCCACCGAGCACCAAGAGAAGCCACCGAGCACCAAGAGAGCCACCGAGCACCAAGAGGAGCCACCGAGCACCAAGAGGAGCCACCAAGCACCAAGAGGAGCCACCAAGCACCAGGAGGGCACCCGCCAGGAGGAGCCACCAAGCACCAAGAGGAGCCACCAAGCGCCAGGAGGAGCCACCGAGCACCAGGAGGAGCCACCGAGCACCAGGAGGAGCCACCGAGCACCAGGAGGAGCCACCAAGCACCAAGAGGAGCCACCAAGCAACAGGAGAGCCACCAAGCGCCAGGAGGAGCCACCAAGCGCCAGGAGGAGCCACGAGCACCAAGAGGAGCCACCGAGCACCAAGAGGAGCCACCAAGCACCAGGAGGAGCCACCAAGCGCCAGGAGGAGCCACCAAGCACCAGGAGGAGCCACTGAGCACCAAGAGGAGCCACCAAGCACCAGGAGGAGCCACCGCCAGGAGGAGCCACCGAGCACCAGGAGACCAAGCAACAGGAGGAGCCACCAAGCGCCAGGAGGAGCCACCAAGCGCCAGAGGAGCCACCGAGCACCAAGAGGAGCCACCGAGCACCAAGAGGAGCCACCAAGCACCAGGAGGAGCCACCAAGCGCCAGGAGGAGCCACCAAGCACCAGAGGAGCCACCGAGCACCAAGAGAGCCACAAGCACCAGGAGGAGCCACCAAGCGCCAGAGGAGCCACCAAGCACCAGGAGGAGCCACCGAGCACCAAGAGGGGCCACCGAGCACCAGGAGGAGCCACCAAGCGCCAGGAGGGAGCCACCAAGCGCCAGGAGGAGCCACCAGCGCCAGGAGGAGCCACCGAGCACCAAGAGGAGCCACCGAGCACCAGGAGGGCCACCGAGCACCAGGAGGAGCCACCGAGCACCAGGAGGAGCCACCGAGCACCAGGAGGAGCCACGAGCACCAAGAGGAGCCACCGAGCACCAAGAGGAGCCACCGAGCACCAGAGGAGCCACCGAGCACCAAGAGGAGCCACCGAGCACCAAGAGGAGCCACCAAGCACCAGGAGGAGCCACCAAGCGCCAGGAGGAGCCACCAAGCGCCAGGAGGAGCCACCAAGCACCAGGAGGAGCCACCGAGCACCAAGAGGAGCCACCGAGCACCAGGAGGGCCACCAAGCAACAGGAGGAGCCACCAAGCACCAGGAGGAGCCACCAAGCGCCAGGAGGAGCCACCGAGCACCAAGAGGAGCCACCGAGCACCAAGAGAGCCACCGAGCACCAAGAGGAGCCACCGAGCACCAAGAGGAGCCACCGAGCACCAAGAGCCACCAAGCACCAGGAGGAGCCACCAAGCACCAAGAGAGCCACCAAGCGCCAGGAGGAGCCACCAAGCACCAAGAGAGCCACCGAGCACCAAGAGGAGCCACCAAGCACCAGGAGGAGCCACCAAGCACCAAGAGGAGCCACCAAGCGCGAGGAGCCACCAAGCACCAGGAGGAGCCACCGAGCACCAAGAGGAGCCACCGAGACCAGGAGGAGCACCAAGCGCCAGGAGGAGCCACAAGCACCAGGAGCTGCCACCACACCAAGAGGCACCAAGCGCCAGGAGGAGCCACCAAGCACCAGGAGGAGCCACCGAGCACCAAGAGGAGCCACCGAGCACCAGGAGGAGCCACCAAGCACCAGGAGGAGCCACCAAGCACCAGGAGGAGCCACCAAGCGCCAGGAGGAGCCACCAAGCACCAGAGGAGCCACCAAGCACCAGGAGGAGCCACCAAGCACCAGGAGGAGCCACCAAGCGCCAGGAGGAGCCACCAAGCGCCAGGAGGAGCCACCAAGCACCAGGAGGAGCCACCAAGCACCAGGAGGAGCCACCAAGCACCAGGAGGAGCCACCAAGCACCAGGAGGAGCCACCAAGCACAAGAGGAACCACCAAGCACCAAGAGGAACCACCAAGCACCAAGAGGAGCCACCAAGCACCAGGAGGGGTCACCAGGCCAGGAGGAGCCACCAAGCACCAAGAGGAACCACCAAGCACCAAGAGGAACCACCAAGCACCAAGAGGAGCCACCAAGCACCAAGAGGGGTCACCATGCACCAGGGGGAGCCACCAGGCGCCAAGGATAATCACCAGGCACCAGACAAGCTTAGTCACACAAGACACACCATATCAGATCACCATCCACGATCACCTGGGAGACAGCAGACAGAGCAGATATATGAAGAAGCCCTGGCAGACAGCAGACATTAAGAGGCCCTCGCCGACAGCAGACATTAAGAGGCCCTGGCAGACAGCAGACATTAAGAGGACCTGGCAGACAGCAAAGAAGCAGAACATGGGTATTGGGTATACTTTGGCAGAAAGCAGACGATCGTGGCAGAGAGGCAGACAAGCAGACAGAAACGAGAACCAACCAAACCAGCACCCTCACCTTCCCCCCACACCCACCAACTTCACCCTCACCACAACACACCCACCCACCAACCCTCACCCTCCCACCAACCCACACGTTCCTCCTCCACACCCACCAACTTCACCACCCTCTCCACAACACCCACCCACCAACCCTCCTCCCCACCAACCCACACACCTTCCTCCTCCACACCCACCAACCCACCTACTTTACTCCTCACCCTCTCCACAACACACCCACCCACCAACCCTCACCTCCCCCACCAACCCTCACCTTCCTCCTCCACACCCACCAACTTCACCCTCACCCTCTCCACAACACACCCACCACCAACCCTCCCCACCAACCCACACCTTCCTCCTCCACACCCACCAACCCACCCATTTCTTACCCTCACCCTCTTACAACACACCCACCCACCAACCCCTCCCCACCAACCCACACCTTCCTCCTCCACACCCACCAACCCACCTACTTTACCCTCACCCTCTTCACAACACACACACCCACCCACCTAACCCACACTCTACCTCCACACCTTCCTCCTCCACACCCACCAACCCACCTACTTTACCCTCACCCTCTTTAACACACCCACCCACCAACCCTCCCCACCAACCCACACCTTCCTCCTCCACACCCACCAACCCACCTACTTTACCCTCACCCTCTTCACAACACACCCACCCCCACAATACACCCTGACACTGAGGCGACGCTGAGGACACCACCACAATCTGGTTAGTGTGATTCAACCTGTCAGATTAACACGACGATAACAATGGTAGGGAGGAGATCCGCCACCACAGTTACATCTCTTACAACTACCTGCCTCAAGTTCCGGGAATTTATATCAAGTCTATTCCCGGCTACGTCGACTCATCGTAACCAGAAGTCGGTCAAAATCGGATTACTGCTTCTGTAAAATCATACCGTCCATCTGCTCTCCAGGTAAAATGATTCAACTTGTTAATATGAAGGCGTGAGAGAGGGGGATGTCGGTCTGGATTTGGTCTCTTTTACTTGTACATGTTCCGGGAATTTCGTCGTTCTATTTTGGGTTCAAGGAGATGTAACTTGCTAAATCAACATGACGGTGGTTGAGGGAAAGGGTGTGTGTGTGTGTGTGTGTGTGTGTGTGTGTGTGTGTGTATGTCTGAAACAAGACGACAGTACAGTCTGTTTATTTCAGGAAGGTAAAGTAATAGCACAAGTATAGGTACATTTATAATACAGATACGTACATCTATAACTACAGGTATAGGTCCAGGTACACACGATCAAAAAAGTATTTGTACACATTTGGTCCGATGATATTCTAAATGATCACGACACCTGTGCCGTAACGTAACCGCCACCATGAACCACGCTACACATTGTTCACAAGATTAATCATTTTCTTCTTAATGTGCATATAATAACAATACTTACTATAGATAACACAGAAAATGGCGCTAGCAAACGATATATGGCATTTTACAATATCCATCGTTTGTGATGTCAGATTGTCTTATGCAAAATGTGTACCGATACTTTATTGATCGTCTGTACAGGTAAATCTATAAATACAAGTACAGGTATAAGAACAGGTACATCATTAATACAGTCTGACCAGAACACAGTAGTATCTCCCAACTGCTAAATGCTCACTAATGAGTTAATACAATAACCCAGAATATACGGCTTACAGACTTTAATTGTCGAGGCGCAGTAACTAAACCTAACCTAACCCACAGTAGGTCATCGCCGCCTCCAGGAGTTATCGTCAGACGTTCAATCACCAGAGGGGAGGAGAGGGAGGGAGGAGGAGGAGTCACGGGGCTAAAATCTTCCTCACGACCAAAACGGAGATAGAAATATGTGGCTGGTTATAGCTGGGTGATGGGGGTGGGAGGAAGGGGGATGGAAGGGAGGATGGTGGAATAGAGGGGAGGATGAATAAGGGAGGGAAGGATAACAGGATGGATGGAAAGATTGAAGATGGATGGCCGGATAGTGGGATGAAGGAAGGGAAGATAATTGAATGAAGAAGGAGGTGGGAGCTGATAGTGGATGGAAGAAATGGAGTAGGTAGGTGGAGAAGTGGGACATATGATGGAAGGGAAAGGAAAGAGAAAGAAAGGAATTGAATGGAAACAGTTTATTTAGCCAGAAAACACAGAGATACAGAGTCGACAATAATAACAATATTAACATGGCTGAGCCAGTTGAGAACCTGAGCTCTCCTTGGAGGCACCTGATATATACTATACATTTATCTCAAGGAAGTATTATGTAACATTTAGTATCATCTGGAATAGTACAATAGCATGGTGGTAATAAGAACATCATAATGTTACCACGGGAAAGGGAGGTAGGGAGGGTTGAGGAGAGTATGGAAGGGAGGAGTAGGGGAGGAGGTTGAGAGAGTGGAAGGAAAAACGAAGAGAGAAAAGTGAGAAAGAAAGAGGAAGCAGGGGCAGTGATGGCAAGAAGAATGGGAGGGAAGGAGGGAGGAGGGAGGGAGGAGGGAGGGCTGACAGTGATGGAGCAAGTGAATAGACACACCAATTCCTTCCAAATTTCCATCTTTTTCTTAATATATTTGTTCGTATCTCCCTCTCATCTCCTCCTTCTCTCAGCCTCAGGCATTGAGATGGAGAGAGATGTAGGGTAGATGGTGTTGAGGGAGGGAGAGAGAGGGCTGGTTGAAAGCTAGAATCATTTTAGGTTTACTCTGACCTTGAGAACCGCTGCTGCTGCTGTTGTTGTTATTGTTGCTCTGCTGCTGATGCTGTCAACAAGCATGCGTGTGTGTGTGTGTGTGTGTGTGTGTGTGTGTGTGTGTGTGTGTGTAAACCCTCACGTGAGCCATCAGTCAAATGTCATGATCGATGTATGGACGGGTCTTCTCCCCTGCATATAATATACTCTCTCTCTCTCTCTCTTTTTGACACTAGACAGACGAACGATGTGACGGGAGGAACAGACGCTGTGGATCTGTGTCTGTCTGTGTCTGTCAGCCTCTTTTCTCTCGCGCCTCACTGACACTAGGCAGATGGACAGCGTGACAGGAGGCATACATACACATTTTGCTCTCTCTCTCTCTCTCTCTCTCTCTCTCTCTCTCTCTCTCTCTATCAGCGACCACCACTAGATAGAGGCAGCGTGACAGAAAGTGGACAGAGGCAGTGGGAGAGGAGGAGGAGGGAGAATAACCATGACTAACTGTGACTGATTCCATATGTCAGGAGAGAGAGAGAGAGAGAGCCTTACCACCAAACACCACACAGTGCCTCTGGTACTCGTAACTATCTACGAGACAAGTAATTCATCGAAACTTAACACCAACCTAGAGTGGCAGTACCAACAACTCACAACCTAGAGTGGCAGTACCAACAACTCTCACAACCTAGAGTGGCAGTACCAACAACTCACAACCTAGAGTGGCAGTACCAACAACTCACACAGTGGCAGTACCAACAACTCACAACCTAGAGTGAGTACCAACAACTCACAACCTAGAGTGGCAGTACCAACTCAACCTAGAGTGGCAGTACCAACAACTCACAACCTAGAGTGGCAGTACCAACAACTCACAACCTAGAGTGGCAGTACCAACAACTCACACCTAGAGTGGCAGTACCAACAACTCACAACCTAGAGTGGCAGTACCAACAACTCACAACCTAGAGTGGCAGTACCAACAACTCACAACCTAGAGTGGCAGTACCAACAACTCACAACCTAGAGTGGCAGTACCAACAACTCACAACCTAGAGTGGCAGTACCAACAACTCACAACCTAGAGTGGCAGTACCAACAACTCACAACCTAGAGTGGCAGTACCAACAACTCACAACCTAGAGTGGCAGTACCAACAACTCACAACCTAGAGTGGCAGTACTAACAACTCACAACCTAGAGTGGCAGTACCAACAACTCACAACCTAGAGTGGCAGTACCAACAACTCACAACCTAGAGTGGCAGTACCAACAACTCACTACTGTACTGACATATTCTGACCTACTTGACTTTACCCTAGCCCCTCTCCCTGTCTATTCTATCCTCATCTATTCCTCATCTATTCACCAGATACGCCATAGACCAATAGATCATCGACTATCAGGAATAATTATTTTCCCCGTATAAAAACATAATTTATCACACTGGCGATTTGGTCTCGTTTTCTACAGGCAGCCAGACTCAACCAGCCATCATTTTAAGGATAAACTTTAATAAAATAATTACCTTTGAATAGGGACATGTTTTTATGAATTAATTAATATTGTGAGTTTGAGGGAACGTCTGTCGTGTCTGGATGATAAGTTGAAGGTTTGAGATGTTATGTAAGATATGAATTCCCCAAGATAAATAAAAGGAAAGGACTGTGAGCTTTTGTTGAGTAGAGAGACGAGTTAATCAAGAGAATATTATTGGAACAACATAAATTCTAATAAGTGATTTGGGTGATGATGATGATGATGACGGACAATGATGGTGGTAGTGTTGGCTATGATGATGACAATGATGGTAAAGATGATGATGATGATGATAGTGATGAGAATAGCAATAAAATAAAAAATAAGGATGAAAATGAAAATTAATATAATGATAATAATAATAATAATAATAATAATAATAATAATAATAATAATAATAATAATAATACACATACCTCACGCCTCCCAACACCCTCAACAATAGCAGAAAATTGTCCACCCACGAAAATTCTCCTTCAAGAGACTCATCCCCCTCCGAACCTCCCCTCCTCCTCCTCTTCACCCTCCCTTCTTGCCTACCTCTTCCCTCCTCCTTACACCTCCCCCCACTTTCCTCACCTCCCCTCCTGCTCCATTCTTACCTCCCTCTCTTCCTCACCTTCTTCCTCACTTCTCCTCTTCATACCTCCCATAATCTTCCTCCTCCTTCTCCCCCACTACCGCCCTTTTTACCAGCTCCCAAAAATCGCTTCAAAATGGAAATCTTAGGTTTTGTCACGCCGCAGCGCCCGAGTCGTCAAGTAAAATGTTTCGGGCTGTCGGAGAGCATTTTGGCCAGACCCGTTTTAAGATCACGCTGAATGGGAATAATGGAGTGTGGTCCTGTGGTGGTGGTTCGGGTGGTGGTGGTCCTGTGGTGGTTCGGTGGTGGTTCGGTGGTGGTGGTCCTGTGGTGGTTCGGTGGTGGTGGTCCTGTGGTGGTTCGGGTGGTGGTGGTCCTGTGGTGGTTCGGTGGTGGTGGTCCTGTGGTGGTTCGGTGGTGGTGGTCCTGTGGTGGTTCGGTGGTGGTGGTCCTGTGGTGGGTCGGTGGTGGTGGTCCTGTGGTACTGGTGGCCCGGTGGTGAAAACTGTGAGAGATGGTCGAAGGTGGTGCAAGCTTTGATGATGATGTCAAAAAATAACGAAACTAGTGGCAGCAATGATGATGATGATGATGATGATGATGATGATGGTGGTAGTAAAAATAATGACAATAATGATGATGAAAACAGTAACACAAACTGGATCAAGTGACGGAACATTCGACCGCTTCTGTCCTTATAAGTAACACCAACACAGCCTTAAGACAATACATAAGCTAAAGTTTATTAATAAGAGTTGAATTCCACGGTGAAAATATTCCAGTGTTAGCCATTCGTTATTAGACAACTTTATTGCGTCTTGTTGTACTTAAAAGCTTTCTGCTGTTCCTGTAATCCCCTTTACCGCTGTTAATGCTGTCTGTAATCCTTAATACTACTGGGGCGTTAATCCCTACTTCAACTGCTGCTGATGGTGGTGTAATCCCTTCTATTATTGCCGGATCTCCTCTTCATCCTCAGAGCTCTTTCCTGTTACTCACTCTTTAGGCCACCCTGATACTGTACTGCCCGTGTTTACAATGTGCTGCCTCTTCCTGGTCAATATAACAACTAGAACGAACTTTTATAAACACTGTGTCCGACCTATCAAGCGGTAAGGGTCGTACGGCTGGCAGAGAAGGGTCGTACGGCTGGTAGGGAGGGGTCGTACGGCTGGCAGGGAAGGATCGTACGGCTAGCAGGGAGGGGTCGTACGGCTGGCAGGGAAGGGTCGTACGGCTGGCAGGGAAGGACCGTACGGCTGGCAGGGAAGGACTGTGCGGCTGGCAGGGAAGGATCGTACGACTAACAGGGAAGGATCGTACGACTGGCAGGGAAGGACCGTGCGGCTAGCAGGGAAGGATGTACGGCTGGCAGGGAAATCGGGTCCTCTCGAACACAGAGCGTCTTGGTGTACAGTAAATTGTTTTCCGAAAAATTGAACCACATAATTTGGGACCGACAATTTTCTTGATATATATACCAGACATCTGACAGCACTCGGCAAATTACACGAAGGTTATATATCTACGTTCGTCTGCAGTGTTGTTTTCTTTTTCCTCAGTGTTTTCAGCCTCAGTGGTGCGGGATACAACTTGTCTTCACTCTGATACCCAAGATTCTTTCCCCAGTTTAGTTGTGTGATGGATAAAGAGAAGTGCAATTTACTCACATAATTCTTTAAGGACATTTTGGGAAATATCTGGGATCTACTTGAAGGTCATGTAGGTAACGGGCGACTACATATTTTAACATCTATTTGCTTTAGTTTCTTCGTTGTTACAGCGTGTTTATTGAAGATGTTATTCTGGTATAATTTATAACTAAAATCAACATTCATCATCTCTAAATAACGGAAATTAACATTCATCATCTCTAAATAACGAAAATCAACATTTATCATCTCTAAATAACGGAAATTAACATTCATCATCTTTAACCCAATCACAAATAAGACCCCACAAGATGATGCCAGATAGTGTCAAGTGTCGAGGGATCTTTGGTGGCAGCTGTACACAAGACAACATCAATACCAGTAGCCAATGACCCATCTATCACCAAGCTGGAGGTGTCTCGTGCACCTGGGATAAGAAAGATGAAGATGTGTGATTCTATTATTTGAGAAGAGGTGAGAGATGGTCCTGTGCTTGAAAACCTCTATGTTATATGTGGATGGAGAGTGACAGTAAGACTTTCACATATTTTACACAGCAATACACTTTACACATCTATGACAGAAAACACTGGTCCATAATTCATCTGTACAACAATGTTAATATTAATTCCAGTTTGGATTATATCAATTTTCTGATTGATTTGTCCCCATTAGAGAAGTTATGTCCGATTAAATTAGCATTATAAAATTTAATTCGCCATTATAGTTTTAAATCCGTCTCTGTGTTGTGTACATTATCGCGCTCATCATAATACGACTGTCATCATATATATGTAAATGACTGATATTTATGAACGTCTTTGTGTGTCTTGATGTCCACCCACCCACCCACTCACTCACCCTACATGGTAAATAAGGAAGGAGACATTGAGCATGGTGAGGTGATATATACAACTCTACAGAGCTTCCCTTACCCTACAAAGCTTCTCTTACTCCACAGAGCCTCTCCTACCCTACAGAGCCTCCCTTACCTTAAAGAGACTCTCTAACCCTACAAAACCTCCCTTAGTCCCTTACCCTAGAACCTCCCTTACCCTACAGAACCTTCCTAACCCTAGAACCTCCCTCCCTCCCTTCCTAGAGAGCTTCTCCACCTGAACACCAATAAAACAACACATCCAGCCCGTGACGCAGTTCTCCTCCACACGTGTCTCCTCCATCTTTTATTCCCCCTTTAATTCCCTCCTTGGGGATAATGACCCTCGGGCAAAAAAAATTACAGGACACTCGTTTTTAATCCCTACTTTCCCGAGCTGCTATCTGGTCTCCCCATCTAGCCCGGCACGTCTGGTGTTATTACAGGTCGCGGTACTTCAGTCTCTCCCAGGACAATGTAAATATGATGGAAATACCTGTGCGTGAATGTGTGGGTCAGAGGTAGAGGTGGTGGTGGTGGTGGCGTGCTAGGTGAAGGCTCATCAAGGGGTCGTATTCTCACATTAAGTCCCTCTTATCAGTACACAGCAATTATATACCCTCCCTCCCTCCTTCTTCTTCTCCTCCGTCCCCCTTCTCTCTCTCTCTCTCTCTCTCTCTCTCTCTCTCTCTCCCTTTCTCCTTATCATGTTTCTCATCTAGCCTCCTACCACATTTCTCTCTCTCTTTCTCTCCTCTACTCTTCTGCTCTTACTACTTCTTCCCCCTTCTCACCCTTTCCTTAATTTCCTCTTCTTCTGTAGTGTCAGTCAAACTCCCCTCTTCATTAGATTACTGCCTCCCTTGCTTCCTTATTATTAATTCTATTTACCTGCTCTCTCTCTCTCTGTATTGCTGGTTATCTCCTTATACACCCACCTCTCCTTCTTATACCTGTTTTCTCCCATTTCTCCTGGTCACTTGAACCCCCACCACACTCCCTCAACCCTCCCCTAACCTTACTTCACCATCTTTCTTTCACCATTACCATTTTCACCATCCCCCACCCACCAATGGCACAGCATTTTATCTCTGATGGCAAGATAGCCGATACACTAAGGCTGTATCCACACTTCGCATCTAGTACCTAATCAAAATTCTATGTACCGACTTAAACAAACAATGTACTGGAAATACTCACACATTCATAGCCATAATATCATGGCCACTAGGGTCTTATAAGCACCCTCTGTGGCCTCTACTCTGTAATACTTTCTCCGCTAGCGCTCACAGGATTAGTATGGGGTGCACAATAAACTAGCTGCTGTCCGTGGCAAAAAAAAAAATAAAAAATAAAACATCCACCCACCTACCCATCCACCCATCCACCCACCTACCCACCCGCCCATACACCCACTCGCCCACCCACACGCGTTCATCACTACTCTATCAATTCATCAACTTTCCCTGAGCGAGCGACCTGTCGTTTGAGTCTCCCTGAGCGAGCGACCTGTCGTTTGAGTCTCCCTGAAGCGCTTGTGCTTCTCCACGACTGACTGATGACCAGTGTCGTTAGTTAGGTTGTAGTGAGGAGAGTGGTGGGAGGTAATTAAGGCAGCTCACCTGGCTGTCAGCGCTGTCAGGTGATGGTGATAACATCTGGCCCGGGTCCCGCTGTCAACATGGGACGCCTCCACACTTAGTCTTTTCTCACCCTCGACTTAACCCATAAGCCAGGTATAAGGTGTAAATATTAACACTTTTTAATTAGTTTAAGGAATAAGTTTATTTATTTTATATGAATTAACTGCAATTATTATTAAGTTTTCAATATTAAAACAATAAATAACTGTATAACGTAATATAAAAGTACATTCTGTCAACCATTTTAATAAATAAATTTACTTAAGTGTAAATATTAACACAATATAACACGAACAAGAACTAACTTACACAGGTATCGAGAATAAATTTTTTGTATTACCTGAAGAATCTCAATCCTAACTTATTTCACCTAAAGATTAACCTAACCTAACGCTAACCTAACCTAACCTAACCTAAGCCAACCCAACTCAACGCTAACGTAATCTCAGTCCTCCAAAACAGCGTTAGGGTGATTAATCTTCAGGTGAAATAAGCTGAGGTGGTGATTTATCTAATGACACAAAGAATTTATTACTTCACCTGTTAATAAGTAAAAAAAGTGGTTATATAACAGCGATTACTAATAAAAAAAATTAATTACTTGCTGAGGAGAAATTTTATTACAAGGATAGTAATATAAAAAGGAACTTATCCACGTTATAATCATTAATTATATTATACCAATACCCGTTCACACACACACACACACACACACACACACACACACACACACTACGTAAACCACTTAATAGGTGAAAGAATATACTGTTGTGGACAAAATTCTCTGGACAGTTTGGGTAAAATGTGACATCAGTTTGAGGGCCAAGTAGGTAAGGGAGGATTGGGATGTTTTAATATTTGTGTGTGTGTGTGTGTGTGTGTGTGTGTGTGTGTCCACCAGCTATAAACCAATTACCTATATGACCCAAACCTACTAACCCACCACCAGCCTACCACCACACGCTACTACCACCACATGCCTCCCATCTCCCCACCACCATCACACACTACTATCACCTCCCCACCACCACACTACCACACTACCATCACTCTACCATCACACCACCACCACCACACTACCATCACACCACCATCACACCACTACGGCTCACCACCACACTACCCCATCACACCACCACCACACCACCATCACACACCACCATCACACCACTACCACCACACTACCACCACACCACCACCACCACACTACTCATCACACCTCACCACCACACTACCATCACACCACCACCACACCACCATCACACCACTACCACCACACACTCACCATCACACCACCACCACCACACTACCATCACACCACTACCACCACACCAGCACCACCACCACCACCACCACCACACAGCTCCTTCTCAACTTTATACACAAACCTTTCACCAATTTCAATCCACACTATCAGCGGGATAATAACAATGGTGCAGTAGAGGCCGCATAAAGCCGTAATTGGGCAATAAATGACACAAAACACCGGGCAGTCGTGACTGTATTAACTAGAGTAAACATTGACACACACACACAAAAACTTGGTTCACGACACACACAACTGCAGTAGCTGAAGGGGAGGAGGGGGGGAGGGGAGGGGGGAGGAGAGGAGAGGAGGGTGGAGAAGGAGGGAGGAGGGGTGGAGGGGGGGCGGGAGGGGGGAGGGGAGGTGAGAAGGGGGGAGGGAGGAGGGGTGGAGAAGGGGAGGGAGGAGGGGAGGAGAAGAAAAGACAGGGGAGTGGGAGGAAGGGGAAGAGTAGAGTGAAGATGAGGAAATGGGGGAGAAAGGGGAAGAGAAGAGGGAAAAGGAAGGGGAGGAAGGGGAGAGGGACGAGGAGGAGAGGATGAGATACACATATATATATCATACATAAAGATATACATTACCGATATGTATATGTGATTTATATACAACATACAGTATACATACACACTTCCCTAATAAAAAACTAACCGTCACATCACAGCGAAATACTGAAATGTATACTTTATCATATACATACCTGACATACCTGATCCACTCATACACCTAATATACATGGCAGCAGGGCGGTGAGGTGATTCTTGTTTACATATCATTTCTGTTTACACGTGATTTATTTACATATAGCTTTTGTTTACATGTGATTTTTATTTACGTATATTAAGTTGATTTAATGCTGTCTTAGTCAGATTTTGTTTTCCTCCTCGTTTGTTTTTATCACTAAATCAATTTTTAATCAACAATATTTCTCCCGGGAGTGTAAACAACAGCTGACACACAGACACACAATTGTAAACACTGATTGTGATATGAAATTCCAACGACCTGATTCACGGAAATTTTGACTTTGACTGACTGACTTCGTAATTACCATCCTTCCTTCCTTCCTTCCTTCCTTCCTAAATGACTCCCTTCGTAACTACCATCCTTCCTTCCTTCCTTCCTTCCTTCCTTCCTTCCTTCACGTCACTCACTCTACCGCCCTTGTTAGCACACGACTCACTCAAGCGACGAGAAATACCCACAAATTATCCTTCCTGTTTTTTATCCTAATTACAGGTATACGAGACACACGGCAGCCAGGTGTTTACTCCCACGGTGCCAGATTGAGACATTAAATTGTAGGCAAAAAACGTGAGGCATTTTTAAGTGTATATAATGAGACACTAATGATGATAATGTCAAGTTGAGACATTAAATTACGGTGTGAAAAGTATATAAGAAAAAATGACGAGACGGAGCAATAAAACACTAATGAAACACTGAGCAATGAGACACGAAACTGAGACATTAAATAAAAGTGAGAAAAGTGAGAAATATATGATAGTGAAACGTTAATTAATGAAGGTGGTGAGAAAATGACACTTACAGAAATAATACTGAAGGTGAGACGAGTTTGAGACATTAATTGGAAATATATGATCAAGATGAGGTGAAAATGAGACACTTAATTCGAGGTAAAAACTGAGACATGAGTCACAGTAAACAATGACACATTCCTGTAGGTATACCACGAAATGAGACATTAATGACAATGATACTAAATTGACACCATGAGACATTATGGTTAAGATGAGACATAAACGTGTGAAACAGTGAGACAAAGTACAATTGCACTAAACTGAGACATAAACTGTGGCTGAACCAAGAGGAACTTTCTCACTGTTAAGTACTAAAAAAATGGGAGAGGCAATGTAGACGAAACAGAAGGAAAAGGGAAGTGATGGAAGGGTAAGATGGAAGGGTGAGGGAGGGTGAGGTTAGAGGGAAGAGGAAGAAAAAATAGAGAAGAGAAGGAAGAAGAGGGAGAGGAAAAGAAAGAAGAGGGAGAGGAAGAAGAGGTTGAAGAAAAGGAAGAGAAGATAACGGATAGAAAAGAGAAGAGGAGGAGAAGCTGTATTAAGTGTAAGACGTAGAGGGCGTGGTTAAGGGGTCGAGGGCGTGGTTAAGGGGTCGAGGGCGTGGTTAAGGGGTCGAGGGCGTGGTTAAGGGGTCGAGGGCGTGGTTAAGGGTCGAGGGCGGTTAAGGTCGAGGGCGTGGTTATGTCGAGGGCGTGGTTAAGGGGTCGAGGGCGTGGTTAAGGGTCGAGGGCGTGGCTAAGGGGCCGAGGGCGGCGGCGGGTCGAGGGCGTGGTTAAGGGTCGAGGGCGGGTTAAGGGTCGAGGGCGGCAGGGTCGAGGGCGTGGTTATGGGGTCGAGGGCGTGGGTTAAGGGGTCGAGGGCGTGGTTAAGGGTCGAGGCGTGGTTAGGGTCGAGGGCGTGGTTAAGGGCCGAGGCGTGGTTAAGGGTCGAGGGCGTGGTTAAGGCCGAGGGCGTGGTTAAGGGTCGAGGGCGGTTAAAGGGTCGAGGACGTGGTATAGGAGAGTATAGGGAGGGGGAAATACACACACACACTCACCCCTGACCTCCCTCTCTTGTCAATCACCTATTGAAGAGTGAGGGAGGGTGCAGTGTACCCACTTCACTAAAGCCCACTCTCACCACATTAGTAACTCTCTCACCCCTCAGTGACCTCCCTCATTCCTCAGTATCCCACCTCACCCCCTTGCTAACCCTCCTCCCTCACCCTCAGTAACCCTCCTCATTCACCTCAGTAACCCCCCAACACCACCCCTTCACTAACCTCCCTCCCTCACCTCACTAACCCCCCACCTTCACCTCAGTAACCTCCCCAACACTCAATTCCTTCACTAACCCCCTCCTCCTCACCCTCGGTAACCCTCCTCCTCAACACCCCTCGGTAACCCTCCTCCTCACTCCTCACTAACCCCCACCTTCACCCTCAGTAACACCCTTCACCACCCTTCACTAACCCCTCCTCCTCACCCTCGGTAACCCCGCCTCACCTCCTCACACCTCCCAAACATCCTCCTTCAATCCTTCTGAATGTTATTAAATTCATTATTGTCATTATTCCTATTACTACTACTATCATCCTCCACATCATCATCATCACTATTACCATCCTCATCGTATCATCATCACTACTGCTATCATCCTCCTCATCATCATCACTATTACCATCATCATCATCATTACCATCATCATCATCAGTCACCTCTACAAACAAGACACTGCACACTAACACTTCTCTCCATCACAGTTCGTCCATATTGACAATAACTCGTACGATGAAATATTCCTCTTAAGTGAAGACGCAAAAAATACACCTAAGTTGATTTAAGCTAATACACATAATATCAACCACCTATATTAGGTTAGGTTAGGTTACCTGTAAATACAACCATACTTACCCTCAGATTCACCAGAGCATTAACTATGTAGGTCTAAGGCTCTAAGTCAACCTAAGGTAAAAAATTCATCACTTTATCTATTGAATGTTACATCTCTTACGTTCATTTTGTATTTTAACTTAAGTCAATATGTTAGTAATTGTACTCTTGTATATTTTTTACTTAGGGGGAATTTTAATCGTGAGACAGGTGTTGGGGAGACAGGTGAGACAGGTGTTGGTGGGACAGGTGTTGGTGGGGCAGGTGTTGGTGGGGCAGGTGTTGGTGGGGCAGGTGTTGGTGGGACAGGTGTTGGTAATGGGACAGGTGTTGAGTGGGGGCAGGTGTTGGTGGAATGGTGGGGCAGGTTGGTACAGGTGTTGGTGGGACAGGTGTTGGTGGACAGGTGTTGGTCAGGTGTTGGGACAGGTGTTGGGACAGGTGTGGGGCAGGTGTTGGTGGGACAGGTGTTGGGGAGACAGGGTGAGACAGGTGTTGGTGGGACAGGTGTTTGGTGGGGACAGGTGTTGGTGGGGCAGGTGTTGGTGGGAGGGGAAATGGCAAATACAGGTGTAAATGAGATGAAAGACAACGAGAGAACGAGAGAGAGAGAGAGAGAGAGAACATTATTGTATAAACTAAGACATTAGGCAGGTACCCCCTCCCCTTGCCTTTTGGACTCTCGGGCAGTCTGGTCCTCTACAATGGCTGTGTTGACTTGGCTTATGGTGCACCTCCCACTACTTACTGCTGGTAATTATTGTATTTATGCCTCCTTCCTTCTCCTCTTCCCTCCCTATCTCCTCCTGCCTCCGCCACCTCCCTCATTTTGTCCCTCCTGTCCCTCTCTTATTCTGCCATCCTCTTCCTTATTTCATTCTGCTTCCTCTCCTCCTTCCTTTATTCTGCCATCCTCCTCCCTATCATCTTCTGCCTCCTCCTCCTCCCTTTTGTCTCCTTCACCTCTTTACTTCCTACTCCCTCCCTCTTTCTACCCACCTCCTTCCTTCTCTCTACCCACCTCCTACCTTCTTCCCTTCTCCTCTTGCTTCCTTCACTCTCCTCCCTCCCTCCCTCCCTCCCTCCCTACAAGCTAGTCTCAAAAGCCAGGAAGTTAGAAAATGAAAGGAAGGAAAAAAGGGGAGAGGAAGAAAAGAAAGAGGAGCGAACGAAGAAGAGGAAGAGAGAAGAAAAAGTGAGGGTGAAAGGTAAAGAACAAGAGGAAGAGCAGAAATATTATACAAATACACTGAAATATACATATGTTCTCGTATACAGAACTCCATGTGGAATTAAGACAACAATGCGTGAAATATACACAATCATACGGGAAATATACAACTAGAAGCAAAATGTATAGACAAAAACATGATATAAAGGTAAACACACACACACACACACACACACCAGTCGTTGCCCTACGCCCGCTAATGGAATAATTAATTAAATGTACATCTACCGTAAAACAAAAAAGCCACTAAGCTAGACTATCGTATTCCAGCTTATCCACCGCCGTAGCCCCGCCAGCCAGCCACCGTGACCTGCCTGTGGGCGGATTACCTTCCCCTGGCAGCACCGCGGGAGGGGGCCTGAACACCCAGGTACACCCAGGAACACCCAGGGGTTAAGGTCAGATTCTCCCAGATATCGGTGCTAGGATAATTTGGATGAGGTGAACATTTGACTTGATTTACTGTAAGTTTAACCAGCCTAACTTAACCTAATCCCACATAACCTAACCCCACCCCAGGTAACGTTAAGGTATTTACTCATCAGATGGGAATAAACTGAGGTGTCTAATCTTCACGTAATCCAGTAGTGTTTTTCCTTAGGTAGACGGTAGATCAGAGAACAGGTTTCCTTTACCGTACAACCCCAGTGAGATGTCTGTACCAGTACTCTAGCCATTGAGTCAGTTGGATACGTTCTTCTGGTCAAAGTCAGGGAGGAAATTTTAGCGTGTGAGCCTTTGAGAGTCTCCAGGGAATGAGTTTATTTCACTGGTTTATTAATTAAGCTTCTGCACGCCCACCTACCTACCTCTCTCGTGCGTGTGTGTGTGTGTAGGGGGAGAGTAAACACCATATACAATCATCAGGTTTCATCCAACAGTCTGTATATTCAGGACTATTGAGCCAAATGTTCCAGTAATGTTCGTCATACAGGAGTCACCAGCAGTACCTTAAAGAGACAGTAAGGTCTTATAAAAAAAAGTCTGTTGCTCGACGTAACTTAAAGGCTTCACCACTAATACGTTCATATTTAAGGGATTAGAGCCTAAAGGATTAAGGTGTATAAGGCCATTGTATGTATAAGTAGATTAAAGAATTCAGGTTAGAGGTTTTGAATACTTTTAAAGACTCGGTAAGTAGAATCAGGACCCACAAGATTTATAATGAGAGTATTTTTATATTAAGCTATAGTTCCAAACAATGAATTTCGGCTCAAGTAAGGTTTAAAAAAGTTAATCCTATAAAACGCCTAAAGAGTTTTAAACTATTCAATTACATGGTTCAAGGTGTTAAGATCCCCGTCCGCCTTATACTCTCAAACATAACCTATAACATAATAATGGACAGAAGTGATGAAAATAAGCCTTAAAAAAATAAACCTTTTAGATTAGTGTGATTTTCTCCCTTCAGGTTAAGACACCACTACTACGATACTATCACCACACGGGAGGACCTATACTACACACCTGTACTCTAACACCTGTACTCTTACACCTGTACTCTAACACCTGTACTCTTACACCTGTACTCTAACACCTGTACTCTTACACCTGTACTATACTAAACTAACACCTGTACTCTAACACCTGTACTCTCTACACCTGTACTCTCTGTACTTCTATACCTGTACTCTTACACCTGTACTCTTACACCTGTACTCTTACACCTGTACTTACACCTGTACTCTTACACCTGTACTCTACACCCGTACTCTTATTAATCTCTACCATCTCTACTTTCACCCAAAATCATCAATAAACTTTCTACTTGAGGTAAAACCGAACTAGATCACGAACCGATAACCATTAGATCCTTCCCAACTCCACCACGACCCAAATAGATCCTTAGATACCTTACATAGTCCTCATGGGAGGGAATGTGGACACTGGGACATGCCCTTAACCCTAACACCCTCCTTTTGCCCCCCCCCGGCCAGTTATGTTCGTGGGGGTCATAAACTCAGGCTAATGATGACAAGAATAAATACCGATCATTGAATTCTCCTAAGATCTTGTTTCAGTTTGTCGCGTTAACAACTGATGGACGGAATTGAGAACGGCAAACGGATGCACAGATGAACACAAAAACGGACGGACCAATGGACTCGTGAACGTAAAAACGGACGAACAAAAGCACAGTTAAACGAAAAACGACCGGATTGAGGACACACACACACACACACACACACACACTATTGTCTCCCCACATCCTCCTCCCAATACGGCAGACGACAACCACAGGTAGGCAGGCAGGTAAGCAGACAGATAGGTAGACAGGTAGGCAGACAAGTAGGCAGACAGGCAGGTACGACAGGAGAGGGCAGCCTGTCAGATCCGGCCTTCAGGGGGTCACCCAGCCTATATTAGGAGTTCTCTCTCTAGTACACTGCTGGCGGCTTGTATCACCCCAGGCGTTAATTATCGTCAACGGGTCTTAAGTCCAGGTGTGGTGAGGCTCATTTTTCACCTGGTGTGGGGAGGGAGAGAGAGAGAGAGAGAGCGCAATAATATTTTTCTAAGCAATATTTCATTATCACCAATCATCAGAACTCAGCTGATGTTACGCATTTTGCTCCCTGATTGGCTGATTGGCTAGTTAGGGACAGAACCACACAGCCACTGGGCGATGGATTGATTTGTTGAATCCACAATGTTGGTTCACTTCTCTTCATCTGGTTTGGTCGACTAGGTTGGTCGAGTCGCCAGTGACTGGAAGGTCGAGTTTAGTTTAAGTTGGTCGAATCCCAGAAACTTGGTCGTGAAAGTGTTGGAACACAGGGATGCTTCAGCAGCTTGGAGGTCCTCGATGAGTCCTACAGCAGCTTGTAGGGTTCTGGAAGAGTCCTACAGCAGCTGAAGGTCCTGGAAGTGCTACAGCAGCTTGAATGGCCATGGAGGAGTCCTACAGCAGCTTGGAGAGCCTGGAAGAATCCTACAGCAGCTTTGCGGATCGTGGAAGAGTCCTACAGCAGCTTGAAGGGCCCTGGAAGTCATGGACGAGCGTGGAAGGACTTGGAGGAGTGCTTGGCCAGCGTGAAGGGTCCTGGACCAGCCTTAGGGGATCTGCAGGAGCGTGGAGGGTCATGAAGGGTTCCTGGACCAGCCTCGGGGGGTCCTGCAGGAGTGTGGTGGAGGGTCCTGGATATCCTGCAGGTGTGTGTGTGTCTTGTGTAATTGGTGGGGTGAGGAGGTCAGCAGGTAAGATGGATGACCAACACACACACAACTCTCTCTCTCTCTCTCTCTCTCTCTCTCTCTCTCTCTCTCTCTCTCTCTCTCTCTCTCTCTCTCAAAAGCATAATAAAAATAATTCCTCATAAAAATACTTAGAAACCAACTCCGCCAAGTCTCTTTTTAAAACCTTTGGCTTAAAAATCCCTCAAATTAAGATAATAAGATTCATTTTCTGAGTGCAGGGGGTGGAGGAGGAGGTAGGCAGGGGAAAGAGAGGTTGGGAAGGGAGGAGGTGCATTCGTCATTATCCTCAGTAATGGCTGCAACAGAATACGTGCATTTGGATAGCGCATTTGTCATCTCTCCATTTATTTCGTCTGTCGTTTTTTCTCTTCCCTATCTTTACTCTCTCTCTCTCTCTCTCTCTCCCTCTCTGATTTAACATTCGTAGTCGTTCTGGACATTTATAGCCACATAATTCAAGGGGCAAGATGCAGATTGCCCGTCCGTGGCTGATATTAGGATTTCTTGATGGATGGATGGATGGATGGATATACACACACACACACACACACACACACACACACACACACACACACACACACACACACACACACACACACACACACACACACACACACAGCAAACGTATAATAATAAAAAAAAAAAAAAAAATATTCAATTAGGACAAACACCTTAAGACGCTAATACAAACAGGTCATATTTTGAGTCACGTGCTGAGGAAGACGGGAAACATTTAGGGATTCATTTGTGGTAATTTTTCTTGTGGTGGTCCGACAAGTACACGGTGATCCTTCCTGGTCCCAGCGCTCATTACCTGCTCAGGTACACGGCTCCTCACCCCTCACACACACACACACACACACACACACACACACACACACACACATTACGTCTCTTGACTCTGCCATATGAAAAAAATATGGTAATTTGTACTTAGTAACAGCTAACGAACTTCATATATCTAACAAGTAATCACTAACAAATTAACTACACCTCTTCCAAACTTCCAAGCCAATCTCATTAACACAACTAGTAAAGGCAATAAAGTCTCTGCACCATTTAGACACCATCTTGCCACCTCTTGTTAAGCTTCCACCAGTCTAGCCTTTAGTGTCGGCACCCACAGTCTACCTCGTGAAGACCTGATCAACAAGGCTGTCGACTGCCGGCATCCCGCTGGGCCCGACAACCACTACAAGCAAGCTGATCAAGAAACCATTCATATAGACCCGTCCACGTTGTCTACTGAGAACCTTTATTAAGTCTCTGCGAGGGTTTCTTCTCCTTCGTCTTGTACAATATCTCCTGACGACAAGAGCCTCGGCAGGTGGGTGTTGTGTTCCATCGCTCAACAGACCTCACTATCATTAGCATCATCAATCACTATCATTAGCATCATCAATCACTATCATAGTCATCATCACCTCAATCCCCACCACCAGTCCACCACCACTACCATCATCAATCATCATCTCAATCAATACCACCGTCATCATCATCATTATTATTATCATCACAATATCATCATCATTAATAAGCTAAACAAATGTACGATCACAACCACTATTCACCACTATTACCGTCAACTACTGTAACTATCATCAATACTACCACCTCCGATATACCTATACCTACCACGTATCTCCCACCAATATCTACGACCATCATCACTATCTACCATCACTTACACCTATCATCACCACAATCTACCTCCACCACTACCATCTACCGCCATCGCTATTCACTATCACTCACTATCACCCCATGCCACCACCCTTCACCATCACCACCATCTTCTACCACCACCACCACCACCCCCCCACAGTTAGCACCTCATATCATCATTCCATACCACTATCTCCTACCACCATTCCCTTACCCCCACCGGACCATCACACAGGTAGGGTTACGGAGTTGTTTACCTGGTGGCCGCACAAGCCAGCCACTATTAAGCTTCCCCCTTAAACCATCCGTATCAATTAACATCTTTTCAATCAATAACCGGAGTCGAGGAGAGGAAAGAAAACATTTGCGTGGAAAAACATCCGTGAAAAACATCGAGGCAGAAAGAACAACATTGAGATATAAAAACACCGATTAAAAAAAAAAACACCGTAGCAGAAAAAAAAACTCGGAAGTAAATATGAAAAACAGAAAATGAAGATTAGTGAATAAATCTAGGAAAAAAAATCGTAAAAATCCTTAGTTAATAAACATCCATGAAAAAAAACACCACGAAATAAAGGAGTAAAAATCATCAGGGAAGAAAACATGACTGGGAAAAAACCGGGGAAGAAAAACACCGAGTAGAAAGCATCGAGGGAAAAGCACTTAAGGCGGATGTGTTTTGTCTGATCTTAGTCCACAAACACGAGGGTCCTGCAGATGGTGTACACGAGGGTCCTGCAGCTGGTGTAAACGAGGGTCCTGCAGCTGGTGTACACGAGGGTCCTGCAGCTGGTGTACACGAGGGTCCTGCAGATGGTGTAAACGAGGGTCCTGCAGCTGTGGCGTACCTGAGATTTTCTAGCTGGTGTACAGAGGGTCCTGCAGCTGTGGTGTACACGAGGTCCACCACAGCTGGTGTACACGAGGGGTCCTATGGGTGTACACAGGGTCCTACAGGTGGTGTACACGAGGGTCACACCACAGCTGGTGCATGAGGTCCTACAGCCCCTTGGTGCACACGAGGTCTACAGCTGGTGTACACGAGGGTCCTGCAGCTGTGGTGTACACGAGGGTCCCTACTACAGCTGGTACACGAGGGTCTACAGCTGGTGGCCCTTTGAGGGGTCTACAGCTGTGCACACGAGGGTCCTACAGCTGGTGTACACGAGGGTCCTACAGCTGTGGTGTACACGGGGGTCCTACAGCTGGGTGGCACGAGGTCCCTACAGAGTGGTGCACACGAGGAACACGCAGCTGGTGTACACGAGAAGTCCCCTACAGCTGTGGTGCACATGAGGGTCCACACAGCTGGTGTACACGAGGTCTACAGCTAGTGTACACGAGGAGGTCCTACAGCTTCAGTGTACACGAGGGTCCTACAGCTGGTGTACACGAGGTCCTACACAGCTGGTGTACACGAGGTCCTACAACTTCTAGTGTACACGAGGGGTCCTACAGCTGGTGCACACGAGGGTCCTACAGCTGTGGTGCACACGAGATTCTGGCCTTCTGGTGTACTACAATTTAGCTGTGGTGTACACGAGGGTCCTACAGCTGGTGCACACGAGGGTCCCTACAGCTGGTGTGTACACGAGGGTCCCTGGCTGGTGTACACGAGGTCCTGCGGCTGGTGTACACGAGGGTCCTGCGGCTGGTGTACACGAGGGTCCTCAGCTGGTGTACACGAGGGTCCTGCAGCTGGTGCACACGAGGGTCCTCAATACTTCTTCCTCAATGAAGGACTTTTGTTGATTATTTCTCGTAATTCTTCCCTGAGTACAATGACTTGGTACCGATGACCTAACCCCTTGAGTACAATGATTTAATCCTTCGAGTACAGGCCACTTAACCCCTTGAGTACGATTTAATCCATGAGTACAGGCCACTTAACCCCATGAGTACGATTTAATACTTGAGTACAGTCACTTAACCCCTTGAGTACGATTTAATCCTTGAGTCCTCAGGTGACCCCACATCCTTTTTTTTTTATTATTTACAATTTTGTCTCGTTCCACTCACTGCCAGGGGCTCTTGTCACCTCCTGGAAATAAGGACATCACTGCAGGAGCGCTTTACATGACCTACCCGACGGAAGTGAATTCTGAAGAAGTTTACCTGTCAATGAATCACGGTGAGGGGGAGGGGGTAGTGGGTGGGTGAAGGGGGAGGGGTAGTGGGAGGGTGGTGGATGGGTGAGGGAGGGAGGAGGCGGGTGTGCGGGTGGGTGAATGGGTGGGTAAGTGAGGAGGTTCTTCCTGCTTCAAGTCCTCTCAAGAATATATTAAAAGGTGAATTTACCTTGAGGTTTACCGGAGGGAAGGAAGGGGAGGGGATGGAGGGGGAGGGATGGGGAAGGGGGAGGGAGGAGGAAGAGAAGGGAGGAGGAGGAAGAGAAGGAGAGGAGGAGGGGGGTCATCGTAATCCAACACCGATAAAAACACAAGACCAAAACATCAGAGACTCAGGAGGGAACATTTAGCTAACAAAAACAAGTTAACTAAGAGAGTTGGGAAGGCGTCAGGCCCCCGGGAGCGACAATCTTACAGGTGTGTAATTGTTGGCCTTGTTAGTAATCACCCGCCAGGTAACGAGCGAGGCCGGCAGCTGTTAATACCAAACTAATTGCAGTACCAAACAACCTCACCCCAGAGAACTCGCCCCCGTTAACAGGTGTGGGTCATCTCTTTACCACTAAGACTGTGTGATTTCTTTTCAATTTAACCTTTTATCTGGCTCTAAAGTTCCTAAACGTTTACATTACTTACTCACTTTGCGATTACTATCTTCTCTTTCGTTGTGTTTGGGCTGCCAATCGCTTCTCCACTACCACACTCTAACTAACAATTGGGTATCATTAACCTGGAGGAGTTGTCATTACCTGCCTGAGGGTATACGAGTGTACCTTGCATTGAGAGTGAGTTAAGTGTCCTGCCGGGTGGTAATCAGCTCGTGTACCTGTCCTAGTTCATGGTGTACCTGTTCTAGTTGTTGGTGTACCTGTTCTAGTTGTTGGTGTACCTGTTCTAGTTGTTGGTGTACCTGTTCTAGTTGTTGGTGTACCTGTTCTAGTTGTTGGTGTACCTGTTCTAGTTGATAGTGCAGCCTACCTGTTCTAGTCGATGATGTACTGTGGCGGACAAAAGTTGACACGTGGTGAAACTGAGTCAGTGTGAACCCGACTGTCTCCGATAACTGACAACCCTGACTGATTTTAGAAGGGTAGGTTTAGATTTGTCCGATCGCCAGGCCTTCACTTGCCGTGGCTCCGGCTAGTAGAGGGAGAGGGGGGACGCAATTATTGCTCTACCTGATGATGTACCTGCCCTACCTAACTGGTCAACTCAATACAAGCGGAAATTGACCCATAAACCTTGGAATCTTCTCATCAATCTGCTCATCCTTCATCTCCCAGCCAGATGTTAATTATTCACTATGGTGGATAGGTGGGTGGGGCCGGCATGTGTTGGCTGGGGGATGAACGGCCGTGGGTTGGTGGGCGGGCGTGGGTTGGTGGGCGGGCGTGGGTTGGTGGGCGGGCGTGGGTTGGTGGGCATGGGCGGGGATGGACAGATCAGACTCCTCCTCTCTGGTCTCTACAAAGTGCTAACTATATGCCCCCACCCACCTCCTCCTCCTTTCTCCTCTTCCAACTATCACTGTGGCGTTAACCTATTTAGTATTCGTCAGTCCTCCAATAACCATCTCAGGTGCTAACTGTTAGAAAGGGATCAGGCTGACCCTCTCCTCCCTCTCATTGTCCTTCCTTCCTTCCCCTATTTACCTTTAAAGCAGCAGAAAGAAAAAGGAGAGAGAGAGAGAGAGAGAGAGAGAGAGAGAGAGAGAGAGAGAGAGAGAGAGTATACCCCCACACCTGTGTTATGATCTACCACTAATACCAGCATCACAGGTTGCCTCCCCTCCGTCATCGCTGCTCACCACAACACCCAAACAGAGTAAAAACGGGCCGGGATTCACATAAATACCTAAGGCGAATATTTCTCTTACCCGCAGATGTAAGAACGCACCTTACTGGTTTAACTTAATCTTAAACATCAAAATAACAATCGAAATAGTACACTCGACCTTAACAACACACAATATTAACTAAAGTTTCTGCCTGAGATTACCTCTCTAACTTAATCTTGTCCTAATTGGAGTTAAAGGAACGTGTCTAGTTAAAGTTGTCTCAGTATAAAAGATGATGTTATATTTGGATTTAATTTTGTGCTTTGGTGAGTCAACCAATTAGCTGTGCTGTTACGTTTTCATATACGAGAAACATTTATTCTACGTAACTGCGACTACCACCCCCCCCCTCGCTCCGAAAATATTCCCTCCCACCTTATCTTTGTACCTGGGACACCTGAGTGATTGAAAACCTATTAAAAATAATGGTAATAACGATAATAAAATCATGCAGTGGCTCCCTAACTCACACCTGCACACGGAGGCTCTTAATACGAGATCATTTAATTTACACGAGGTCGTAACTTTATACTCACCCCGGCAGCGCCTTCTACAGAAGAGCCGCGCTCCGGGTCCTGCCATCCGCGCTTTTATTCATCAGCGTAAATCCTGGAGCCTGCCAAACTCGGCACTTGCACCGTGTTTATACAGCAAAATACTGCGTCCTTCTAGTTCAAACACGGCTTAATCTTCCCGCCCAGGAGCCAGAACGGGTAGCACTGAGTGACGCACTGAAGCACCGCCACACTCTGTATTACCTCCTGATTTAAGACTTTATAATAACGGGTGTTTTCTTGCACTGGTCCACCATCATTATTTCCCTCAAACTATCCTCAACAAGAACAAGCTAAAGATCGCCAGAGTGAGGAAGGAACAATAGTCTCTATGGTGCCCGGAGAGACAGGAGACTGGCGCGCGGCGGCAGGCTGACGGAGGTTACTGCTCGACAAATAACAGCCTGGTGGTAGATGAGGCGGTGTGGTTACCGCGGCGTCTGTGGGCGGGTGTGCAACTCGGTTTTCACGCTGTGTTTACTTTAATTATCTTCGACACTATGATCGAGTCTCGGCGCCGGATGCTCAGAGGTCAGGGTCACCACGGGTCGTAGGAGGGGTAAGGGAGGAGGAGAAGGATGGTCGCTTATTCTCCACTCTTTCCTTCCATCAATAAATCACTTTTGCCTTCCTGTTACCGTTGTCACAATGTTAACACGCGTCCATTAATCCCAGTTTGTTCCCCAAACGACTTACTTCATAAACCAAACATCCTTAACTGCCTATTTCCTCCCACCTGGCGTCTCTGCTCTTCCTTCCTCCTTATCCCTTTCTTTACCACCCTTTCCTCCTCACCTACACAATCCTATTCCAATTTACACCTAACCTACGTCCTAACTCTCGCCCCTCACGCAAACAATCCTCCCTCTCGCTCTCTCTCTCTCTCCAATTCCCTCACCATCGTTCTCCCCGACCTTCCAGTATCACCTACCTGATGCACCTGTGGAGGCAAGACAGTGAGTACGTGTTGGTGGGGGAGGGAGCCGGGGAGGTAAGTGGGGAGGTATGTGGGTCATCGTCGGGGTGGTTGGTGATCCAATATGCACCCCACAGTCTTCTCCCAATATTTGTTTACCAGTCTCTAACAATGCTCAGGGGAGTCGGCCGCTCTTCACTAGCTAGATCTGCCTCCTCCTCCTCGTCCCCCACCCACCCCTGAAGGCCATTGACTCGTGCCTCGACTGCTCAACATCATCCACCTCTACCACCACCACCTGCCACTATCGCCTACCATCATCACTATACTACCATCACCAGAACCCACCACCACCATATACTCATCACCCATAACACCTACCACCGTCCGCTGCTATCCTCACCACAAAGCCCGACGCTCTATACTGTACTTTTAGAATAAGGGAAAAAAATATTGACAGATCTACGAAGCCTAAACTACCTCAGTATTCACCTGGCCGTAAACCACTACCACACCTGGATGAGTCTCAGGTGTGCTTCCAGCCGACCTATACAGTACGGTGTTGTTCTTACTCATTTCTATTTTTTTCCTCGAGGTATAAAATCAATGAAAAAGTTTTCAATGGGTCGACCTCTCTCTCTCTCTCTCTCTCTCTCTCTCTCTCTCTCTCTCTCTCTCTCACCTATCGGCTCGTGCCACCGTCATTAGGGCAGGTCATCCTCCTTAACACCTCAGGTACAGTTCACCATCTATATACACCTGAGCGTCATGTCGTCCCCAGGGCCTCGTACACCGGGGGGCGCGTTGGAACTGTTCATTAAACTCAGGTTAACTAAACATACTGACACACACACACAGACAGACACCTTCCCTCCCTACAATTCAAATCTAAAAGGTTTTAAAAGTTCTGTGATACTTGAAGCCGAGAGTTCTGGAATCCTAGAAGCGCCAAGAACCTGAAGGGGGAGTGTATTACGGATCTCAAGTAACAGGTCTCGATACTGGGTCTGGAGGTATAACTCGAAGGAACAGGTCAAGTCAAGGTTCGGACTTGAAGATGCAGGTCTATATTAGCCCCAGGTTCAGGCAAACAGGTCATGGGTCTGAAGGAACAGGTTTCGAGTCTCAGATATGGAGGAACAGGTCTCGAGCCTCAAAACTGGAGGAACAGGTCCATAAGTCTCAAGTCTGGAGGAACAGGTATCGAGGCTCAGGTCTAGATGAACAGGTATCGAGGCTCAGGTCTAGATGAACAGGTCCCGAGGTTCAGGTATGGTGGAAATATCCCCTAGTTAGCACCAGCCAGAGTAAGCGGACCCTCCCCTCCTTCCCTCACCCTGGCCGCTTATGGCGTCGACCACCCACAATGTTTACTTTTCGTTTTGAGACAGGAATTGGGTACCGCAACTTGGCCCAGTGTTTGAGCTGGGAACATAACAAGTGTTTGTTTGGGATATTGGTTGTTGCCACTCGGGGGATGAGAGAGAGAAGAGAGGGAAGAGAGAGTAGAAAAAGTAGAGAGAGAAGAGAGAGTAGAGAGTAGAAAAAGTAGAGAGAGAGTAGAGAGGGAAGAGAGAGTAGAGAGAGTAGAAAAAGTAGAGAGAGAAGAGAGAGAGTAGAAAAAGTAGAGAGAGAATAGAGAGTAGAGAAGTAGAGAGAAAAGAGAGTAGAGAGAGTAGAAAAAGTAGAGAGAAAAAAAGTAGAAAAGGTAGAGAGAGAGAGAGAGAGAGGTCAAGAAGTAATAATAAACGAGGGTGAATTTTGAATGCAGGAACTCCACAAAACTGAGAATGTAAATACAATCCTAAATGTTACTTGGAGTTTAATCTCATACAAGAGACTCGAGGGACGTGTGTGTGTGTGTGTGTGTGTGTGTGTGTGTGTGTGTGTGTGTGTGTGTGTGTGTGTGTAATAATAATAATAATAATAATAATTAACGGTTTATTGAAAAAAGTTCTGCAGCCCGAAGGCTGAAAATATACATTGGGCATAAATGACTTATTACATACATTGGTGGTTTAACAAAAGCCTTCATTAGAGAAAGGTAAAGGAACATACAGTGAACATACAGATTAATGTAGGTGTTGAACAGCAAAAACGTAGTGTATTAACTCCCTCCCAGATGGTGTTAGGAGGGACCTCACGTGGTGTAGTAGTTCCCTCACAGATGGTGTTATGAGGGGCCTCACGTGGTGTAGTAATTCCCTCACAGATGATGTTATGAGGGGCCTCACGTGGTGTGGTAATTCCCTCACAGATGGTGTTATGAGGGGCCTCACGTGGTGTAGTAATTCCCTCACAGATGGTGTTATGAGGGCCTCACGTGGTGTAGTAATTCCCTCACAGATGGTGTTATGAGGGGCCTCACGTGGTGTAGTGTTCCCTCACAGATGGTGTTATGAGGGGCCTCACGTGGTGTAATAATTCCCTCACAGATGGTGTTATGAGGGGCCTCACGTGGTGTAGTAATTCCCTCACAGATGGTGTTATGAGGGGCCTCACGTGGTGTAGTAACTCCTTCACATATGGTGTTATGAGGGGCCTCACGTGGTGTAGTAATTCCCTCACAGATGGTGTTATATGAGTGAGGTGTGGTTCCAGGCCTTCCTATCGTAGACGGATTAACACATCGCTGGTAGTTGGGTCTCACGGGCCGTTATCACTGGGTACCTGGGACCTCACTGTGTGAAAGGTCAACTTGGGTACCACTGTTACTGTTGAGTTGTTCTCACTGACTTAAGCACTGTTCACCACTGTTCACCTCTGTTTAACACTGGTTCCATTTCTTTCCTAAATGAAATAGTAACTTCTGGCGTGAACTTGTTGATATTCCGGTGGGGAGGAGGGTTCAGGGGAGGGAGTTGGTATGGGCCAACATAACAGTTGACCTGGCTGCTCCGAGAGGAGCGCCAGGTACGTCTTGACCCTTCGGTGGTCAAGGGTGTAATAATAATAATAATAATAATAATAATTAACGGTTTATTGAAAAGCTTGGCAGCCAGAAGGCTGAAAATATACAGTTCATATTTGGGGAATGGGTTTCGAATTACAAATAATATACAAGTAACATAAGTGATACAAATAAGATATATAATAACTAGATGGGAAAAGCTCAAACTACAGTTCATTTCAACATAGTGACAGTGCAAGAAGTAGTGTTTACTGGGAGTGAATACACTGGTTTATTACAAGTTATTGATAATTTTTACAATGGTTGGGACTGGGCTGTTCTTATAGCGATCAGTTCGTGCACTTATGGGCTGGATGCGGTTGTGGTGTCGAACAGCAATTCTCAGGCTAGGGATCTCAGGTGGTAGTAGGAGCCGGTGATGTGTGTGTGTGTGTGTGTGTGTGTGTGTGTGTGTGTGTGTGTGTGTGTGTGTGAGAGAGAGAGAGATGACGTCGAGGAATGAGTTTGGTAAAGCACAGGATCCCAAGAAATTGAAAAAAATAAAATAAAATAAAATGTGAACATAATTCTCAAGTCACAGTGTTGTATCCTATAGACTAGAGAGAATGGAAATACTGTACTACACAACGAAAACAAACAAAAAATAGCAAAAACAAAACACAAAACAACAAAACATCAAACATATATAATAAAAAAACAACAACAAAATAATAAAAACAAACAAAAACAACACATTCATACTGTACGTTCCGAGTTTTTTTTTCAGTATATTGTGTGTTGAGTTTGTATATTCGAATGGGAAATGGAAATCGTATATCACACAAATAAAGATATATTGCCGTGGTATACATCGTTACGTGGAATTTACCTGTGTAATACAAGACAAAAATATCCCAGGAGAGATAAAAGCCACGTGTCACAGCGGGAGGAAGCAGAATGGTTCACTTCCACAGACCCGGTCATCAGCCTGTCAATACCAAGCTCTCCTGTCCTCTACAATATATGTCGTCTCGGTGTCTTCCATATTCAATGAAGGAACACTCAGGGTTTCGTCTTCCTCATGAGGCTGTGGTGGTGGTTGGAAGTTGTGGTGGTTGGTGTGGTAGTAGTGGTGGTGGTTGTATAGTGGTGGTGGTAGTGGTGAAGGTAGTGGTGGTTGCAGGGGAATGAAAATGTAAATAATAATTCTCACATCCCTGCAGGCGTGAGTCTCGCTATACATGGTGAAGGGACAAGTGAATTTCCTTTCAGGCGACGACATAACGCACTGCGCCTCGTCTCGAAAAGATAATAACGGGATATATATTAAGTTTCGGGATATATATGAAGTTAGTATTCTCCCGCTCAAATATATGAAATATACAGAAATAATTATACATTAATCAAGACTGTAGTGAGAATAAATAACAAAATACTGAACAAAATACAACAAGAAACAATGGCGCGTCACACCTCACCCGCCACGCTGTCCAAGTCCACATTTGATTGCAAGAAGATCAAGTCTTTGTCTATCGCAGCCAAGGCGCCCCGACGGATTCTGGGGGATTGTAAGAAACATTGGGAGACACCGGGGGATTCCCTGAAGACTTCCGAGGGCTATAAACTTTCTTGACGGCAGAAATGCTAGACTGAGGGTAGGACAACACACAGGAGAGACCTTCCCACTCATGAGTGGAGTCCCTCAGGGAAGCGTCCTCTCCCCCACCCTATATATTATCTACACAAGTGACACCCCGCCTCCCACTAGAATAGGTAACGAAGATATTATGTATGCAGACGACATCACTCAAATAACAACACATCAAGGAAAATCGCGAGCGTTACAGGCCGAAAACACCAGGCGGGAATTAGAAAGGGTAAATAACTACGAAAAACAATGGAAAATCCAAACCAGTCTCCCGAAATTCACAGTGATACCCTTATGCAGAAGGAAAACCCATCCATTAGTAACCAATAATGCCCAGATAGAATACAAAAGCAGAGGCATCCTCCTGAGCCTGCATATATCCACGACAGGTTACTCCCATCATGTCCACAGTAGGAAGGAAAAAGCAAGAAGAGAGCTGAGAAAACTTTACAGCTTTAAAGCGCTTCCTGAGAAAATAAAATTCCGCCTGGTGACATCATTTATCACACCGATATTAACTTACCCAGCAATACCTCTTCATACTATGAGCACCACTCAAATATTAAAATTACAGGTGGTCCAAAATGAAGCCCTAAGATTTGTCACAGGTGAAAGATACCCCTTCACCAGAACCACAGCCGAGATACATAGAGACCTGAGAATGAAACCCATCAACCAGCAGCTGCACACCCTGGCCAGCAGAATCTGGCAAAAGATAGAACGATCAGAGCAAGAACTCCTTCAAAGACTCCCACCAGATAACGACAACAACCATACATGGTTCCCAAAAAGCTACGAAATCTCAAAAAGTCCATTACCACCCCCGATCTACACGGCCAGGCAATAGACAACCTCCCTAGACCAGCATCCGCCAGTAGGGTCGGCGGAATATGAAATAAGGCCCTTAAATCACCCATATATGGGACAGGGTAGGCTGTCTAGTGCCTGTACCGACAGACAATAACTAACCCATGACACAACCCTAACACACTATTAGCTTAGCTCGGCGGTCAGCCCGCCCTCTCTTACCTCCTCCTGAATTTCTTCAATTTCCGAACTATAACTTCCTTCCCCCACCTCTAATCTTCCTTCATTCCTCCTTTTCCTACAAAAAAAAAAAAAAACCTGTTCCCTGAATATATGATACTTCCCAAGGGGGCTCCTGGCGGCCTCCTCGCCGATTATTAAGGGATTCTCACAGGACCCTCAGGACTTGTGGGAGGTCCTCAAGGTAATTTCTGTCAGCTCTGAGGGCACTAACCTGCGCGTCTCGCAACCGATAAACTACCAGAACGTTCGGAATTTACTTCTTAAATATTGTTGTTGCAACTTTAATGTGTTGGTTTTATTCTATTCCTCCAACGAGTGATGTCTCGAAGCAAAGCCTTCCGTAGTTGACCCAAGATTAACTTTAGTATTAGTGTACCTCCCCTGTTGTCTCATCAAACAAGTGATCTTTTGAGCCAGCCAAATAACTTCGACTACCAGGATGAACTGTCTGACTTGGCGACTCACTGTACTTATGGTGTCGTGGCATCAGTAAAGAAAACAAAAATCCTTTGTCATACTGTTACCTAAACTATCCACGCTAGGAGGAGCCTCAAGTCATACGTCAACCCCTGATCACCTACCATGCACCGGATATCTTAGATATACTCGCACATTATCGATACAAAACTTCCAATAAATATCAAAGGCCTGGCTATCAAAATTGAGCGGTGGAAATTCTTTGTGGGGGAAATATTCTTACGACCGGAGATGCATCGAGAGGAACTGAAGGTATCTGAAGGAGGGCTGCCGAAGATCCATCCAGGAGGCTTGAAGGCATCTATCTGGAAGAGGTCCCTCCCGGTGTTGACTCAAAGACTTCACTGAGCGGGAGGTAATGCTGGATGGAATTTTGTTAATGGATTTTGTATTGGTGGTGGTGAAGCGGCAGCCCTCTGAAAGGCGAAGGGGAGGAGGGATGGGGGAAGGGTGTTCAACAGAGTGATGATGATGACTGGAGGGAGATGGTAGACTGGAAGATGGACTGGAAGGAGATGGTAGACTGGAAGATGATTGGAACGAAATGGGAGTCTGGATTATAGATTGGCGGGAGACGAGATGAAATAAAAACAACAGAAAATGCAATACAGAAGAAGATAAGAGGAAAAAAAACGAACTATGAGAATTGTAACGAAGAGAATGGAAGGGAAGAGAGAAAAATCAACTGAGAGAGATGGAAAAGGGTAGGTGAAGTGGACGTAAAAATAGACAAAAGGTGAAGTGACCGAGGAAAAAATACAATAAGGGAAATGGAAAAGGACAAGAAGAGAGAGAGAGAAAGAGAAAGGAAATAAAAATGAGTGAATAGAGGGTGTAAAAAGACAGGGAAAAATAAAAGAGTGGAAATAAAAGGAGAGATCATTAGTCACTAGTGAAGAAAGTGAGAGAAGACTAACAAGAGGAGAATAAAAGGGAAGAAGAATGGCAGGCGACTAAGGGAAGAGCAAGAATAAGAGGAGGAGGAGGAGGAGGGAGACAGCAAAGGAAGAGGGTGAAAAAGGAAGAGGTGGAGGGAGAAAAAGGAAGAGGAGGGAGAAGGGAAGCGGGAAGAAGAAAACGAAGGGGAGAGGGAAGGAGAGGGGGAGAGGGAAGAAGAGGGGGAGAGGGAAAAAGAGGGGGAGGAGTGAGAAGAAAGAAAAGGAGGAGGGAGAAGAGGAAAAGGGTAAAGAAGAAGTGGGAGGAGGAGAAGGGAGAAGAAGAGGAGGAAGAGAACTAAGGACCCACAGGAGGAAAGAACAACACACAAGAACAAGAAGAAACGGAAAAGTAAACAAAGAACGAAAAGTAAAAATAGGTCCGAGAGGGAGGGAAGGGGTAAAGAATGGAGAAAATGAAGGAGGAGAAGGAAGAGGAGGAGAAGAGTGGGCTGGAGGAGGAGGAGGAGGAGACACAAAAGAGGGGCACAAGAGGCAGCCTGAGGAGGGCAGAGTCAACAGGGGGCAAGAAGACAGAATAAACAGCACATGATAAGGACGACGAATAACTAGTAAGAGTCTGAGTCTCTCTCTCTCTCTCTCTCTCTCTCTCTCTCTCTCTCTCTCGTCACCACAACACTCTAACAACTTTACAACCACCACGCTGATGGACCACAACACCCAACAACACAACCAAACAGCCGTATCGACGAGGCCAGGTGAAGGGGCGAGGCAGGTGACCGGCGAGGCTGCCCTGCTACCTTATCGTCTTTACGACCATCATAACAACTGGTGTAGGTTCTCGAATGGATTTCATTACCGAGCTGTACACTGAACCCCAAACACGCAGGTGTGGTGAATCATGCGCTGGAGGACGAATGGGGGAGAGGGGGGTGAGTGAATGGGGGATAGGGAGAGGGTGGGTGAGTGAATGGGGATAGGGAGAAGGGGTTGGGGGTATGGGGGAGAGGGGGCGGGACAAGGGGGGAGGGGCTGGACAAGGGGACGAGGGCATAGGAGGGAGAGGGGCGAGAGGGGGAGGGAGCAGAAGAGGGCTGTGCATGATTTCCTTTTATTAATTCAGAAACAACGCGGTGCAGGTACAGGTAAAAAAGTATATTCAAAGATAAAGGTATACAGTACAGGTGCCAAGTACAAGTACAGTTACAAGTACAGATCCAAGTACACGGACAGGTACAGTAGCTACATAAAATAAAACTTAAATATCCAAGAACATTTTTTTTTTCGTATCATCATGTGGGGATACAGACACCTACTTCCTCCACCACCACATGACACCTTCCTCCACCACCACCATGACACCTTCCTCCACCACCACATGACACCTTCCTCCACCACCAACATGACACCTTCCTCCACCACCAACATGACCAACACCTTCCTCCACCACCAACATGACAACACCTTCCTCCACCCCAAACACCACCAACATGACCACACCTTCCTCCACCACCAACATGACCACACCTTCTCCACCACCAACATGACAACACCTTCCTCCACCACCAACATGACACAGCCTCCACCACCAACATGACAACTCCTCCACCACCAACATGACACTCCTCCACCACCAACATGACACCTTCCTCCACCACCAACAACATAACACCTTCTCCACCCAACATGACACCTTCCTCCACCACCCAAAGTCTTCACTCACACACACACACACACACACACACACACACACACACACACACACACACACACACAGGTAGGAAACACCCCGAATACAACTCCGTAAATAAACACACGTAATGAAGTAGCATGTTAAAATAAAGCTGGAATGAGCTGGCATGAAGCTTATCACGTGTTCTGTAAACACACGAAGAATGATAAAATTACCCCAGCTTACCGCCCTGGAGTGTGTCGTGCCCGCCCCTACACAGACCTCCTCACACGCCAGCATCAAGGACTAAAATAAATGTTTTTGGAGCAAAATATAACTACAGTGATTTTATTATTATTATTATTATTATTATTATTATTATTATTATTATTATTAAGAGTACTGGTGTCATTATTGTTCGTATTACTGTTGTTTTTATTGTTATTCACAGTTTGTTTTTGGATTAATTAAAACCTTTGAATTAGCTCCGGGGGTTAATCATCCCGGCCACCAGTGTAACATTCTCACACGCCAGGCAGACGGTCACGAGTGTTTCTGAGGAACAAAGTCGACCATTTCTTCCATCAATTTTTTCCCCATCATAGATCTGCCGGAGTAAACGATTCTAGGACAATCCTGACCACTGCCGTCACCTTCCTCTCAACGATACATTTCCTGCGCCTCACAAACTCTTCACAACGCGACTTAACGTCAAAAGCTTAAAATACACACGCAAACACACGCACGTAAACATGAAGCTTCAGGTCTGCGGCGTCTTGAGAAATCGCTCGCGTGCCGACAGGGGGAACATTTTTCTCCGGGGGATACAATAAGAATCTGTCAGGAGGGAGACGAGCAAATAAAGAATACACAAAGGTTGTCGTGAGTCTGTGTCGAAAAATATGATGGCGGTGTCTGTCATGCCTACGGGAGTCCAGAGATCGCGTGCTGCACCTGTGATGGCCAGACCTGGGATCACCTGTATTGTACTGCACCTGTGATGGCCAGACCTGGGATCACCTGTATTGTACTGCACCTGTGATGGCCAGACCTGGGATCACCTGTATTGTACTGCACCTGTGATGGCCAGACCTGGGATCACCTGTGTTGTACTGCACCTGTGATGGCCAGACCTGGGATCACCTGTGTTGTACTGCACCCGTGATGGCCAGACCTAGGATCATCTGTGTTGTACTGCACCTGTGATGGCCAGACCTGGGATCACCTGTGTTGTACTGCACCTGTGATGGCCAGACCTAGGATCATCTGTGTTGTACTGCACCCGTGATGGCCAGACCTGGGATCACCTGTATTGTACTGCACCTGTATTCACCTCCACAACTTGCTGGAGGTCGTGTTCACCACTACGGGCGTGTTGACGACAAATGCAGTAAAAGTCAGGGTCTCTCCTGCCTCCTTATGAGCTCACTCTACCTGGCAGCAGATCATCAAAATGGAACACGCGACACCTGGGAAACAGCGCCATCTTCTTGTGTACACACCGTCACCATCAACAGCCTGGGAAGATGTCAATTTCAAAGACGTTTTTCGTACATTCCATTTTTTTATGACTCTTCTTCAGCCACTTTCATGGTGACGGGTGAGGGGGTGGGGGTAATATCACACAGGTATATTCCACTTCTGGGGATATTCCCTATAGGCATTTCCCATTTTTCAGGCATTTTCCAGCGGTGTACAGCACACGGTGAGCCCTTACGAGGCGACTGGTGGCTGTGTCGAGCGTGTGGCACTGATTAAAGTGCCGGTGTGGGAGGGCCAGGAGACACTATCTCGGCGCTGTTGGCCCTCCCTGTCCCACACTCAACAGGGCCAACACACTCGTAATTCTCCGAGCCACGAGGCACCAGAGGCCAGCTACCACGCCGACTTTCTTTCCTTAAAAATGATCATCAACACGAGGTAAGGTGGAAGGAGTCACCCCAGGCTCCCCGTACACCTGCACTGTCTATATACATGCTGACTCATCGTTAACGTATATGATGACTTCACTGAATAACTGTCCAGCTATCTGTATATGGCGGTGATGTAAATTATAGTGGTTGTGTAACAGTGACCAGAAAAATATATTGTAGAACATGATGCTTTAAGGGTAAACTTATACTATGTGTTCATCATTATCACCGCTATTATTATTATTATTATTATTATTGAGGACTACATCACCAGTGTCATTAAACTCATTATTAATTTCATTATTATTATATTCAATATTATTACGTTAGTCGGACCTGAGATACAGTTGTCAGGGATCTAGACACTAACATACATTAATCTGTATGTTCACTGTATGTTCCTTTTACCTTTCTCTAATGAAGGCTTTTGTTAAACCACCAATGTATGTAATAAGTCATTTATGTCCAATGTATATTTTCAGCCTTCGGGCTGCAGAACTTTTTCAATAAACCGTTAATTATTATTATTATTATTATTATTATTATTATTATTATTAACAATTCGGTGTGGGGAAAAATGCTTGAGTTCTTCTCGTGTGAATCCGGATTATATTGTTCTAAGCCGCATGACCCGAGTACACACACACATCAGCCTGATAAGATACACTGAACACGTCTATGTCCTCAACTGAAGGCGTCACTGAGGGTGTTCACGACGCTTCTAACATTTACTGAAACTAAGAGGCTGGTCTCTAATCTGGGTGTGATAGTGGGTGTGGTAGTGGGTGTGGCAGTGGGCGTGGAAGAAGATGGGAGTAGGTGTGGTAATGGAGATGGGCGTGGCAGGTGGCGTGTCTCATGGTCAGATGGTGGGCGCTTTGTTTACGCATGAGAGGGAATCCCTGCGTGTCTGCGGTTACCATCATTTATGTAATTTGCCAAAAAAAAGTTCACATCCTTTAAAGGGTTTTCGAACACCAGCCTGGAGTAGCGGCAAGCTTCTGGTTAGCTGGAGGAGGAGGAGGAAGAGAGAAGAATGTGTAAAGAATAGTGTAGAGGTGCAGTGTGGTGAAGAATGTGAAGAGATAATGTGGATGAATAGAACAACGTGGAAAGACAGTATGGGTGGACAGTGAGGAGAGGCAATGTGGAAAAGCAGTGGAGAGAAGGCTGTGAAGGAGCACCGTGGAGAAGCAGTTTAGAGAGGAAGTGTGGGAGAGAATGTGGGAGAGGCAGTTTGAAGGAGGACTCTAGAGGAGATGGTGATGAGGAGGGGAGTGAGAACGTGAAGTGTGAAGGAGGAGGAGGAGCTGGTGACAGAAGGATAAGAAGGATGAATGGTAAGGAGGGAACAGTATAGAGAATGTGTAATAACGAGAAGTAGGAAGAGATGAAACTTCAAAATGTTACGAAAAAATATAACTTCTTTCCTTAACTCACATATAAATCAAATGAAGAATAAGGTTAAACACAAACAAACACCATAAAACACAATCAGAAACATCACAATAAAACACAACCACCACCATAAAACACAACCACCACTATAAAACACAAACATCACCATGAAACACACACACTTCACCATAAATCACAACCACCACCATAAAACACAACCACCACCATAAATCACAACCACCACCATAAAACACAACCACCACTATAAAACACAAACATCACCATAAAACACACACACTTCACCATAAAACACAACCACCACCATAAAACACAACCACCACTATAAAACACAAACATCACCATAAAACACACACACTTCACCATAAATCACAACCACCACCATAAAACACAACCACCACCATAAAACACAACCACCCCCATAAAACACAACCACCACCATAAAACACAACCACCACCATAAAACGCAACCACCACTATAAAACACAAACATCACCATAAAACACACACACTTCACCATAAAACAACCACCACCATAAATCACAACCACCACCATAAAACACAAACATCACCATAAAACGCAGCAGATCTTCGCCACAGGGAACGACCAACTTACAACCATTAATTAGTAACCCGATTCTCGACGGCCGTGTGTGGCGTTCCGCTAGGCGCGTCTCCTCTAGGACCTCCTTAATTAATTGTAGCCGTCGACCTTGTACCAGAGTGACCCGTTTTATTACATGAAGACAAAATGAACATCGCCTCTGCGTTTACCCGACACGACCTGGCGTGGCCGACCATCACCATCTGGGTCGTGTGAGGCAAAGCTGTAAAGTGAAGTAGCATGGTGGACAATTATCTCTATCTATCTGTTTAAACGTATAAGCATTTTCTCTCTCTAAGACACTGGAAAGACGTCTGGCCGGGAGGACCTGTGAGACTGGTTGGGTTCCCTCACTCCTTCTCTCTTTCCATCCCTCCTTCCATCCCTCCATCCCTCCCTCCCTCCCTCCCTCCCTCTCTTCGTTTCTTCACTCCCTCTTTCTCTTTCCCTCCCTCCTTCCCTTCGTTCTCTCACTCTTATCCTCTCTTTCTTGGCCCCTCACTCCTAGCCTTCCTCTTCTTTTATCTCTCCCTTGTCCCCTCCCTCCAACCTCCCTTCTTTTCTCTCTCCCTCCCTCCTGCCCCACCCCCAACTGGGAACTTCACAATGGCGGCCACGTAACCAAAAACCCAGACGACACAAACCTGTGTCCCACCACCACCACACCATCACCTCACTACCACACAACCACCTTACCACCACACGGCCACATCCTCCATCATACAGCAACCTTACCACTACACGTCCACCCCACCACCACCACCTCACTACCACCACACTATCACCTCACCATCACGACCACCACACAACCATCCCCTCCACCTCTCAAACTGCCTGGGGATGGTAGGACAGCCAATAAAACAATCTAGCCTTTGAAGGATAGACTCAGCTTTGTGCAGTACCTCGTGTTGAGCATCACTGTGAAGCTCTCTGGACGACACCCTAACACAGACTTCATCTACCTCTGAATAATCCAACTAAGGAAGAGATTATCTTAAGTTTTGTGTTTATTCCGTGTCCTAAATAATTCATCTACAGCCGTGTGTGTCGACCATGTTGACCTACAGCAACGTGATTCTACAAGCAGACGTAGATTAAAGGTACCTACATATCTTATTCATATTTAATCTAAGCTACCGAGTTTATGATACTTTCACCACATGGGAAATACCTTACCTTTGCTTTACACCTGATAATAAGGTTAATTAAAGGTTATATTAGTATTCTCATCTAGGTTAGGTTCGGTATCACCATAACCATCACCATCACTCTAGCCCCCCCATCACCATCACCATAACCATCACTCTAGCCCCCCATCACCATCACCATAACCATCACCATCACTTTAGCCCCCCTTTCTTCTAACTCCTGTTCACGTCATCACTCATCTCCCTTGTTTGTTGACAGAGTTGCACAAGATCCTCTCCCTCCCTCCGTCCTTTCCTACCTACAGCCCCCCTTCCCTCCCTCATACTTTTCTCCCATCCCTCAATGTTCCCTCCCCCTCCTTCCCATTCATAGACTTCTCCTCCCTCCTCTCCTTCCTTCCTTCCCTCGTATCCATATACCTCTTTTTCCCTTCCTCTCTCTAACCCCTCCCTTCCCACATATTATTTCTACCTTCCCATATCTCTCTCCCGCGGTTCTTCCTCTCCCAACCTTGCTTTTCCCTTCTCCCCACTCCACATCTCCCTTTCCCACAAATTTTCTCTCCCTCCTTCCCTCTGTCTTACCATACAAAGATGCCCTTCCCTTCTATGGGGTCTTCCCTCGCCCCAACACAACACTGTGAGAACTACAAGACCTGACGCCCGTAGAGGTTAAGGACACCAGATACACTAGGCAGGTCAACAACACACTGTCAGGTTAAGGCACAAACTCGTAAATATTCAGAAGCCGGAAAAAAAAAGTTACTGTACCTGAGGGTTGGCGACCACGGCCCTGCACTTTAAAGGTCCTTGAACTGACTAATTAATTCTCTTATATTTTCCACATCTCCCGGGACTCAGGATTTAATTTAATTCATCCATCACTGTCCTGCATTGCCTAAACCCGTATTTGAAACATTTGCCATCAGAATAAATCATATACAGTGGGGTATGCTATAACAAACGTAATTGGTTCCAGAACCTCGTTCGTTATAGCATTCGTTCGTTATAGGATTAATCCGTTCCAGGCCCCCAAATACAACCGCTTAACACTGAAAAAATTCTGTGGAAAATGTAAAAAATACGGTACTTTATCTTACCTTAGTGTTATTCAGCATAAAGGTACCCCTAAACACTGGCACATCACTATCACTTCCACTGGGAGTCTTGGCTTTAAGGTCCTCCAACAATTGTTTAGCCTTCTCACAAATTATAGCTTCACTAATGTTACCACCTGCCATTTCTTTCTCCTTTATCCACACTAAGAGTAAATTTTCCATCTCTTCAATCACATTACACCTTGCTTTGCTAAGTCTAAAGATTCCCTTAGCCACTTGCACAGTTTTTAACTCCTCTTTATTCTTCAATATCGTACATATAGTCGATTTAGCCATCCCATACATCACTAAGTTTCGCAATGCTTCTTCCATTCTCACGTTTCTTTATAATTTCTTTCTTAGTTTCAAGGGTTATTAGCTTTCTCACTCGCTTTGGACGACTCATTGTTACAATTGTATACTTGTATAACAAAATAGTTATACAAATAACGCGAATTTCCACATCAAAAGACGAAATTTCAACAATAACAGTGGTGCACAATGAGACAAAGATGGCGCCTGATGCTCTTGTTGTGGGTCGCGGTACAACAATATTCATGCGTTCGTTGTAGGAGTTGCGTTCGTTATAGCATTCTCAATTTTACAGGTAAAACAGTTCGTTATAGGAATATTTGTAGTAGGATCCGTTCCTGATGAAGCAGCGTACATTACCGAAATTATTGTACAGTTTGTGAAATACATTATCGCACTGTGGAGCTGTGTCTTTCTGCTTAACTATATGATGGAATAATTTTCCTAGGAGGATGTTATTGTTGATGCCAAATTAAAATATGACTCCATCATAGTGGCCACTGCTGGTACACGGGCAGGAGGAAAACTAGAGGAGTGTGTGAGCCCGGCAGCACTGTACCAGTAAAAGTCCCCAGTTTTATCCCGAGAACCGGGGGTAAAAATCTGACGCCCGGCAGTGGTGCACGATCCAGGGCGTGCTGGCTGGGAGAATGCAGGGATTTTTTTTTTTCGGGAAATAAATATTAGTAAATTAGTTAAGGCCCCAAAAATGAACAGTCCTATATTTTTTCCCTGAACCAGAGCACTGTTGTCCCTAAATAATAACAGAGCCTTCATGTTAATACCGGACTGTTGGTTGTTGATCATCCCCAACTTTTTTCTCTCAGGGATATTTTAGCGAGGAAAACTCTCTACCATGTGTCCCGTAGTCTGTCATTTATACGTGGGATTAGGGCGACTGTGGGGTGAGGGAGGGGGTGGAGGGAGACCGTGGGGGCAAGGGAAGGGGTGACAGTGGGGTGAAAGATGGGGTGGAGGGTGACCGGGGAGACAGGGAGGGTGGAGGGTGACAGTGGGGTGAGGGAAGGGGGTGGAGGTGACAGTGGTGAGAGAAGGGATGGAGGGTGACCAAGGGCAGGGAGGGGTGACAGTGGGGTGAAGGATGGAGTGGAGGGTGACCAGGGGCAAGGGAGGGTGGAGGGTGACAGTGGGGTGAGGGAAGGGGTGGGGGGTGACAGTGGGGTGGAGGGTGACCGTGGGGGCAAGGGAGGGGGTGGAGGGTGACAGTGGGGTGAAGGATGGGCTGGAGGGTGACCGTGGGGTGAGCTGGGGGTGCAGGGACCTGGGGCGAGGACAACAGCTGGTCACCATTATCAACCTCGTCTACTTAATTCATTCACACAGAAACAACAACAAGGTGATGTAGATTGGTGTGGGGAGGGACACAGGTGTAAATATATACAGGTAAAAATACAATTAACACTAGTCGTAGATGTAGAAATTTAAGCACAGGTACATGTACAGATGAAGGTACAGGTGCAATACAGGTACAGTTAGATATCAAAGCAGGTTTAGATAGATACATATACTAATACAGGTACAAACTTAGGATCGTGACTGTACTTCTATATCTCATCATGGCAACTGTACCGAAAACTATATTATTTGAAAGAGAATAAGTTACACAAAATTACCAGGACATTTTTGCCACTCTATCTAAGGTTCATGTATGCAAGAGATTTTAACACCTATTTACTTACTGTACATTTTTATTTTTATTTTCTCACCTGTTTTCGTGTTTATAAAGAGTATTTTTCGTGTTTTCAAATGAGTTTTTTTTTCTTCATATCCTGACCAAATTCACAGCCCAAAAGCATCGTTAACCAGTCTAAAAACCCTCTTCAAAACACACACACACACACACACACCCATCCATCCATCCATCCATCCGTCCATCCATCCACCCATCCATCCATCCATCCATCCATCCATCCACCCATCCATCCACCCATCCATCCATCCGTCAACTTTAAATACATTAAACCGAGACAGGAGACACAATAAGGTGGACCCCGTTAATTAACCTTCTAGGGAGCACCAAACCTGTTCCTGTGAGACATGTGGCTAATGTGACGTCCTTACCCTGTCTCATTAACGCTAAAACATGTCTGATTATAATACCGAAATATGTCTTAACAGGTTCCTTTTATGTCTAATGGTTAAGTGTTTGTATGTCTGCTGGTAAGGTCCTATGTCTTAAAAATATAAGGTCATATGGCTTAAAATAATATCCTACGATTTAAAATAACATCCTATGTCTTAAAATAAGGGCCTATGTCTTAAAATTAGGGCCTATGTCTTATCGTAAGGCTCTATGTCTTATAATAAAGTCCTATGTTTTATCGTAAGGCCCTATGTCTTAAAATAATGTCCTCTTAAAATAAGGTCCAATGTCTTAATATAAAGTCCTATGTCTTACCGTAAAGTCCTGAATGCCTTACCTCCCATGTCTATCCTACTGGGTCCTGCTCTGAGACCACTGCTTCGTGTCATAACACAGTCTTGCGGAGGTCAGCCATACATGCTTTATTTTCTCTCATCGTCAATGTCGAAGCTATGATGTCTGCGAGTTATTCTTACTGAATCGAGACACTGTCTAGCGCCTGGCGTTCGTCTGGCGTCGATTTCAAAGGAATCTTTATCCCTTTGAGGACGATGGTTTGAACTTGAGATGATATCCTTAAAGAACCCATTATCGTAATTATCGCTCACTCACTCTCTCACTCACTCAGTCATTCACCACTCACTCAGTCATTCACTCACCACTCATTTTATCCACCACCGACTCATTCACTCACTCAGTTTGTTCATCACTCACTCACTAACCATTCATTTAAGTCATCACTCACTCACGACTCACTTTATTCATCACTCACTCACTATAACTCCCACAACAGCTACTTCACAAATACCTAACTGACATCCACCTTCAAGTAACTGCCACTCACTTATAAGCAATTGTTGTTTACATATAAGTAACTTGAAAAAATACTTAAGAGCATAATACTTATCAACCTACTCGGGGCCGTTCAACCATCACTCTCTGTGTTCACCTTTTCATCAGGAGATCAAGAAGCATACCACTTTCTTACTCCCTCATGCCTTAACATCACGTGGTAGTGCACTTTCTTACCCCCACTCCTTAATATCAAGTGGGATAGCAGCTTCTTTCCCTCTACGCCTTAATATCAAGCGGCATAGCACCCTCTTACCCTCACATCTTAATATCAAGTGGCATAGCAGGTTCTTACTCCCACGTATCAAAATCAAGTGGTATAAACTCACTTAATGCACAAAGAACCTTAAAAACCCCAAGACTTTAAGTGGCATAGCACCTTCTTGCCTCCTCCTCCTCTCCCCCCTCCACCACAACACAATGTTCCGGAGAGTATAGCATTATCTTCACCCCCCCAACAACAATAAAGGCGTTCATCCCACAACACTACAAACAGACACACAGAGACAAGTGAGACACCGCCCAGTAACCTCAGTCATCACCAGCACCGTCGAGTTACTTGAATTATCATGTGGGAATTTAAAGAAGAGAAAAGAATATTATTAAAAATGGTCAGACGTAAACACGGTGGTCAGTGTGATGAATGTTACTACACACACACACACACACACACACACACACACACACACACACACACACAGGTGATGCTCAAAAGGCAGGTAATTTATCTCCTATTATCGGTGGCAAAGATCGTGAGTGAATGATGGTGATGCTGGTGGGAGGTAGGGGGTGGAGAGAGAGGGAGACAGGGAGGAGAGAAGGAAGGGAGGAGGGAGAGAAGGAAGGGAGGAGGGAGGGAGACAGGGATGGAAGAGGGAGGGAGGGAGGGGAGAAGGAGGGAGGAGAGAAGGGTGGAGTTCATAACTTCACCCATGACTGGTACCCAAACAAACAGGCAAGGGTGGATGGATAAAGGTAGAGGGAAGAGGACGAGAGGAGGGAAGGGGAAGATAAAGGAGGGGACGAGGAAAGGAGGAGAGAGAGAGAGAGAGAGAGAGAGAGAGAGAGAGAGAGAGAGAGAGAGAGAGAGAGAGAGAGAGAGAGAGAGAGAGAGAGAGAGACCCACATGTCATCAGAAACAGTCAACATCACACACAGCCAATGAAAGACACTCTACCACCCTACAGTCTCCCTCACACAGCCACTTTCCATTAATACACAATACGACAACCAACCGAGGTGTGTGACCCTGAGCTCCTCCACCGCCACTACGCTTGTCCATTGTAAAGTAATGTACCGGGACACCTAAACGTATAAGGTCGGGCTGTCGGGAGGGTGTCGTGGAGGCTGTCGGGAATGCTATCGGGTTGCTGTCGGGTTTAGTTGGCGTCGGGAGGCTGTCGGGGATGCTGCGAATCACACTATATGATACTGGTTCATTATTGGTTTTTCATATAGACAAAATTCCATTGATATTTTTTGGGTGGATGTTAACTTTTGCGTCATGATGGTCCGGTCTTGGTAGCATTAACCACTTCTACTTGACAGAGGTTAAATTTACTATATCTTAACAGTAACTTAACCTAACCTAACCTACACCAACGTAACCTAACCAACACTAACCTAACTAACGTACACAGGAGTCTATACACAGACATACATACAGCCAAATGTTTACATATCTAATACAACAATACAGTCAGACACACACATATATACAAGATGGTACCACATATTCATACAGACAAACTAACACCGGATGGCTATATATCCTCACTCCTCCAATGAGAAGAATAATAAGCAAAAAAATTATCTCTTATCTATTAAAACTAAACCAACAAATTAATAAAGTTAAAAAAATACAATTATTGATAAATTAATAAAACTAAATAAACATAAACTAAATAAAAATAAATTACTAAATGTATAAATAGATAATGAGTCATGATGAATGATATAAGAAGAGTGGATAATGAAATAAATTCTTCAGATCTCCTCAGTGGACTATGATGAATGAGGCGGAATATAATGAGTTATATACACACTTATCTCCCGTCTCATTACTGGGATAAGGGAGGAATGTCTCTGACCACCACCACAACTACCACCATCACCTATCACAACTAACACCATCAGCTACCACAACTACCCATCATAACTACCACCACCTACCACAATTATCAGCTACCATAACTACCACCAACTACCTTCACCTACCACAACTACCACCATGAACACGACCTATCACAACCATTATCAGCACTGGACACCACCACCATCGACACTACCACTATCGGACACTACCACCATCCATCATAAATGTTAACGATCAATCTTTTTATCGTGACCACCACCACTACTACTACTACCACCACCACAACCACCACCACGCCTTCCTCCACCCTCTTCTCACATCCCTCCACCCTCACCTCTCACATCCCTCCACCCTCACCTCTCACCCCAGTCAAGGTCTACAAACGAAAATCGTCTTGGAACTGAGGATATGAACTTTGTCTGGTTAGGGTAGAGTCTTACCACGACTTTGACGCCATTTTTGTTGTTATTATTATTGATCTACATTTGTTTTCTTACCTTCACGTTATTCTTAAATATTTTTTCTTCATTTCGCAAAATTTGGTGAAAAAATCAATAAACAACCAAGAGAAGAAAACATCGACGACCAAAAGATTAAAGCAAAAAATAATCACAAAATTGAGGAAATATATTTAAACAAAGCCTTGCAAAAAAAAAAAGGCAAAAATGTTTCAGAATTTCTACTCATTTAGGAGGCAGACAGACCTTGCACTTCAGGTTAACTAATGTAACTTTTATAAGAATTAACCTTGAAGTTTGTTTATATAAAAGCAAGAATTTTTACACCATTGTATAAACACATTTTGAGCAACTGGCCTGTGTTGGGATGTGACCCCGTGTGTTGGGATGTGACCCCGTGTGTTGGGATGTGACCCCGTGTGTTGGGATGTGACCCCGTGTGTTGGGATGTGGCCCCGTGTGTTGGGATGTGACCGCGTGTGTTGGGATGTGACCCGTGTGTGTTGGGATGTGGCCCCGTGTGTTGGGATGTGACCCGTGTGTTGGGATGTGGCCCCGTGTGTTGGGATGTGACCCGTGTGTTGGGATGTGACCCCGTGTGTTGGGATGTGACCCGTGTGTTGGGATGTGACCGCGTGTGTTGGGATGTGACCCGTGTGTTGGGATGTGGCCCCGTGTGTTGGGATGTGGCCCGTGTGTTGGGATGTGACCCGTGTGTTGGGATGTGACCCCGTGTGTTGGGATGTGACCCGTGTGTTGGGATGTGACCGCGTGTGTTGGGATGTGACCCCGTGTGTTGGGATGTGACCCCGTGTGTTGGGATGTGGCCCCGTGTGTTGGGATGTGACCCGTGTGTTGGGATGTGACCCGTGTGTTGGGATGTGACCCGTGTGTTGGGATGTGACCGCGTGTGTTGGGATGTGACCCCGTGTGTTGGGATGTGACCCCGTGTGTTGGGATGTGTGGCCCGTGTGTGTTGGGATGGGCCCCGTGTGTTGGGATGTGACCCGTGTGTTGGATGTGACCCCGTGTGTGTTGGGATGTGACCCGTGTTGGGATGTGACCCCGTGTGTTGGGATGTGACCGCGTGTGTTGGGATGTGACCCGTGTGTTGGGATGTGACCCCGTGTGTTGGGATGTGACCCGTGTGTTGGGATGTGACCCGTGTGTTGGGATGTGACCCCGTGTGTTGGATGTGACCCGTGTGTTGGGATGTGACCGCGTGTGTTGGGATGTGACCCGTGTGTTGGGATGTGACCGCGTGTGTTGGGATGTGACCCTGTGTTGGGATGTAACCCTGTGTGTTGGGATGACCTGTGTGTTGGGATGTGACCGTGTGATGGGATGTGACCCGTGTTGGGTTGGACCCCGTGTGTTGGGATGGACCCCGTGTGTTGGGTTGTGACCCCGTGTGTTGGGATGTGACCCCGTGTGTTGGGATGTGACCTGTTGGGATGTGACCCGTGTGTTGGGATGTGACCTCGTGTGTTGGGATGTGACCCCGTGTGTTGGGATGTGACCCCTGTGTGTTGGGATGTGACCCCGTGTGTTGGGATGTGACCCCGTGTGTTGGGATGTGACCCCGTGTGTTGGGATGTGACCCCGTGTGATGGGATGTGACAGCGTGTGTTGAGATGTGACCCCGTGTGTTGGGATGTGACCGCGTGTTGGGATGTGACCCCGTGTGTTGGGAGACCCCGTGTGTTGGGATGTGACCCGTGTATTGGGATGACTGTGTGTTGGGATGTGACCGCGTGTGTTGGGATGTGACCGCGTGTGTTGGGATGTGACCATGTGTTGGGATGTGACCGCGCGTGTTGGGATGTGGCCCCGTGTGATGGGATGTGGCCCCTGTGTTGGGATGCGGCCCGTGTGTTGGGATGTGACCCGTGTGATGGATGTGACCCCGTGATGGATGTACCCCTGTGTTGGGATGTGGCCCCGTGTGTTGGGATGTGACCCCTGTGATGGGATGTGACCGCGTGTATTGGGATGTGACCCCTGTGATGGGATGTGACCCCTGTGTGAGGATGCGAACCCGGTGTTGGGATGTGAACCGTGTGTGGGGATGTGACCCTGTGTTGGGATGTGACCCCTGTGTTGGGATGTGACTCCGTGTGTTGGGATGTGACCGCGTGTGTTGGGATGTGACCGCGTGTACAGGTAATTTATTAAGGGAGGCAGGTAAGGGTGTTCTGTTATTGCAACTCACGGGGGTGGGGGAGTCGTGGCAAGGTTGTATTTTTTTAATAATTAAAGTCCTGGAATTTTTGCCTCAAGGCCCGGACTTTCAATGGTGGTGGTGGTGGTGTGGATGGTGTAGATGGCGATGGTTCATGTGGTGGAGGAGTAGTCTTGTGGTGGTGATAGTGTTATTATGGTGGTGGTTCTTGTGGTGATAATGGTGGTGGTTCTTGTGGTAATGGTGGTGGTTCTTGTATAATGGTGGTGGTTCTTGTGGTACTATTGGTAGGTTCTTGTGGTGGTAATGGTGGTGGTTCTTGTGGTGATAATGGTGGTGGTTCTTGTGGTGGTAATGGTGGTGGTTCTGTGGTGATATTGGTGGTATTCTTGTGTTATTGGTGGTGGTTCTTGTGGTGATAATGGTGGTGGTTCTGTGGGAGGAGTAGTCTTGTGGTGTGAGATAGTGTTATTATGGTGGTGTTCTTGTGGAGGAGTAGTCTTGTGGTGGCGATAGTGTTATTTTGGTGGTGGTTCTTGTGGTGGTAATGGTGGTGGCTTGTGTGGAGGTATAGTCTTGTGTATGATAGTGTTATATGGTGGTTCTTGTGGTAATGGTGGTGGTTCTTGTGGTGGTAATGGTTGTGGTTCTTGTGGTGGTAATGGTGGTGTCTTGTGGTGGTAATGGTGGTGGTTCTTGTGGATAATGGTGGTGGTTCTTGTGGTGGTAATGGTGGTGGTTCTTGTGGTGGAGGAGTAGTCTTGTGGTGGCGATAGTATTATGGTGGTGGTGCTTGTGGTAATGGTGGTGGTTCTTGTGGTGGTAATGGTTGTGGTTCTTGTGGTGGTAATGGTTGTGGTTCTTGTGGTGGTGGTGGTTCAGTGTTCAAAGCTGCCTCCTTGTGTTCAGTTCCACGGTCAGTTTGGTGAGGCGTCTCTGTGCTTCTTCCTCCGTCCAGGGAGAAAAAAAGTGTTTGTTTTAGGGAGTGCTTATTGGGAGACCATTATGTGAGGAGAGAGAGAGAGAGAGAGAGGTTTGTATATTCTCTCTCTCTTCTCTCTCTTTTTTTCTTTCTCTTTCTTCTCTCAATCCTCTCTCTCACTCGTTTTTCTCTTTCTCCTCCCTCTTTCATCTCCTCTCCCCCACCCTCCCTACCGATAACTTAACCCTTCCCCAGGCCATCAGCTGAAACCCGCCTACATCCCCACTCCTCCCTTCCCACCTGCACCACCACCTACCCATCCTACACCACCACCACCATTCTCCCTCCCCACCATCACCACTCCTCCCTACCCACGTACAACAACCACGCCACCTCCCTACCCACCTACACCACCATCACTCCCCACACCCCCACCCACACCACCATCACCCCTCACTTCCCACACACCATCACCCTCACTTCCCCTCCTACACCACCATCACCCCACATCCCCACCTACACCACCATCACCCCACACCCCCACCCACACCACCATCACCCCTCACATCCCCACCCACACCACCATCACCCACTTCCCCACCCACACCACCATCACCCCTCACATCCCCACCTACACCACCATCACCCCACACCCCACCTACACCACCATCACCCCCCACATCCCCACCCACACCACCACATCATCCCCTCCCCCCACCCACACCACCACTCACCCCTCACATCCCCACCCACACACCACCATCACCCCACACCCCCACCCACACCACCATCACCCCCCACATCCCCCCACACACCACCATCACCCCACACCCCCACCTACACCACCATCACCCCACATCCCCACCTACACCACCATCACCCCCTCACATCCCACCTACACCACCATCACCCCACTTCCCCCACCCACACCACCATCACCCCTCACATCCCCACCCACACACCATCACCCTCACATCCCCACCTACACCACCATCACCCCCACTTCCTCCCACACCACCATCACCCCACATCCCCACCTACACCACCATCACCCCACACCCCCACCCACACCCCACCATCACCCCACATCCCCACCCACACCACCATCACTCCCCACACCCCCACCCACACCACCATCACCCCACATCCCCACCCACACCACCACACTCCCCACACCCCCCACCCACACCACCATCACCCCTCACATCCCCCACCTACACCACCATCACCCCTCACATCCCCCACCTACACCACCATCACCCCACACCCACCCACACCACCATCACCCCTCACATCCCCACCCACACCACCATCACCCCCACACCCCACCCACACCACCATCACTCCCACTTCCCACACCACCATCACCCCCACATCCCCCACCTACACCACCACCCCTCACATCCCCACCCACACCACACTCCCACACCCCACCCACACCACCATCACCCTCACATCCCCACCTACACCACCATCACCCCTCACATCCCCACCCACACCACCATCACTCCCACACCCTCCCTACACCACCACTACCCCACACCCCCCACCTACACCACCATCACCCCACATCCCCCACCCACACCACCATCACCCCACACCCCACCCACACCACCATCACCCTCACATCCCCCACCTACACCACCATCACCCCCACATCCCCCACCCACACCACCATCACCCCACCCCCACCCACACCACCATCACCCTCACATCCCCCTCCCACACCACCATCACTCCCCACACCCCCACCCACACCACCATCACCCCTCACATCCCACCTACACCACCATCACCCCCACATCCCCCACCCACACCACCATCACCCCTCACATCCCCACCTACACCACCATCACTCCCACTTCCCCACCTACACCACCATCACCCCACTTCCCCACCCACACCACCATCACCCCACATCCCCACCTACACCACCATCACCCCTCACATCCCCACCCACACCACCATCACCCCTCACATCCCCACCTACACCACCATCACTCCCACTTCCCCACCCACACCACCATCACCCTCACATCCCCCACCCACACCACCATCATTCCCCACTTCCCCACCCACACCACCATCACCCCACATCCCCACCTACACCACCATCACCCCCACATCCCCACCTACACCACCATCACTTCCACACCCCCACCTACACCACCATCACCCCTCACTTCCCCTCCTACACCACCATCACCCTCACATCCCCACCTGACCTCCAACACTATCCCACCACCTCACCACCACCCCCCCCTACCCCTCCTCTCCACCACCCACACCAGCATCGATTTATATATTCTCTGTGACTGGAAACAAAATAAAAATACAACTCTGGTCACGATCATGGAGGCAGCAACAGACTAATGTGATGGTTTGTACACTACCTGTGATTAGGGAAGGTCATTAACATGGGAATTACCTGTCTGGGATCTTTATTAACTTGAAAGATGTGGAAATACTTGGAGTACTTGAGAGTCTGGGGTCAAAGGTCATCTTTAATCGACTATTTAGCTTTTCTTATTTACTCGTGTGTCATCGTCATCCTCTGTATTAAAAAAGTCCTTGAGTACGATGACTTAACACCTTGAGTACGATAGCTTAATCACCCGATTACGGTGACTTAACCCATTGAGGACAATGTTTTAATCTCTGGAGCGTGTTGAGTTAATCTCTTTATGACACCCCTACAGTACGATGACTTAACCCCTTTGAGTACAATGACTTCCACTTGAGTACGACGGCTGAATTAATATGATGCCTTGACCCCCTTGAGTTCGATAACTTAACCCTTTGAATAAGATGAATTAACCCCTTTGAGTACCAAGACTCAAATCCCTGAGTACAATGACATCGTACTTCAAGGAATTGTCTTCGTGCTTTTAAGATCAAGACATCATAGGAAAAGCATTAACTCATTGTACTTAAGGAGTTAAATCATCGTACTCAAGGGTTCAAGATATCATACCCAATGCACTACATTCTTTTACTCAGGATGTTGGCATCGTACTCAAGGGGTTAATAGTCCACTTCGCTTCTTGTAGATCCTATTGTACTCTGTAATTTACTTAAAGTACTCAGATGCTTCACTAAATCCAGAGATGAGAAATCCTTTTTTTTATCATCAACTTTCTCTACTATTTCCCAGTCATTACTAACCAACCTATCCATTATCAGGTATGGTCCTACGGGTAAATTATATCGTAATGTATTTATTTTAAGAGATCTTTTTTTAACTAATGTCTACACGATCAAATCTCTCCCGGTAAGTCAAGTTCAAAGTTTTCACGAGGCCAAGTTCACTGCCTCTTAGTCATGTTATCTTACGAACTTACAATATAAAAAAAATATGGGACAAAATAAGGTGTTGTAATGTGTGGTGCAGAAGACTGTGGAGTGGCGATGTGTTCGGCAGAAAATTCCGACACGTGAAAGAATCTTGTGGTTTGGTGTAGTGGTCGATGTGGTTACGTGGGTGTGTCCGACTGCCCAATAACGTGGTTGAGTTGGATACGTGGATATGTTACAAATAGGATAGATAATTATTTTTTTTATAATTTTGAAAGTCATTCTTGGGAGGGAGGGAGGGAGGGAGGGAGGGAGGAAGAGTTCAACGCTATGGGGACACATTTTCTTTATTTTATATCATTAATTTAGGAGCAACAATACAGGTAAACGGACAGAAGATAACTCTTTTGAGAACGATAATTTAACCCTTTCAAGAAGCTGATTTAACCCTTTCAGGATGATGGTTTAACCCTTTCAAGACTATCGTTTAGCCCTTTGAGGACGATGATTTAACTTTTCACTATGAAGGTTTAACTCTATGGCGACGATGATTTAACCGTTTGGGGATGATGGTTTAACCCTTTTAGAAGACGATGGTCTGACCTTTAGAGGACGGTTGTTAACCTCTCGCCTTCAAGGGTTGATAACGACGGTCCACTACCTTAACACATCATCGTGGACATAAACACAACACCAACGCCACATAATTCTTCACCTCGCAGCAAGACTCCCTCCACCACTTGGCTATCTCACACAGTCATCACACCAAGCAAACAACCCCGTACAGTGAGTGATTACTGCTCAAACACAATCAAAACAAAGCAACCTGAAAAATCTTGCTTGCTAGCGACGACGAACCTACTCACTTTTACACTCCAAAAACAAGTCACACACAGCTTGTTTTGCTATCTTAATTTTTTTTTTTTACGATTCAGATTTGTCCCCCTGTAGTCGACATGCAAATTTCATTAATGAGATGGTTTTAGGAGGCTACTGTATCGTACTGTAGTGAATAATTACTCAAACTAAAATAAAGATAACCCAAATTCCTGTACCAAGCTGTATTTACGGGCCACCTAACTGTAGATCTTTCCATTACAAAATATTACATTAAAACCCAACGATATTGAGTGTTTCTCCTTAACGATATCTCAGCGGGTCGAGACGCTTTTCTTAGGTGGAGGAAAGATGGTCAAGTCCCTATTTACGTATCATTAATATGGTGAAATTTGTATTTAATGTTCACCCTTTTAATCAATACACCGAAATCTCAATCTCAATCTCAATCTCTCTCTCTCTCTCTCTCTCTCTCTCTCTCTCTCTCTCTCTCTCTCTCTCTCTCTCTCTCTCTCTCTCTCTCTCACACATAATTCGGTGTATTTATCTTGTATAAATGAGAGACGGGGAGATAGAAAACCAACACTAAGACTTGTCACAATATGAGGGTCGTCTGGGCAGATTTTCTCTTGGTCTGTGATAATGCATGTCTGTCTGTCTGTCTGTCTGTCTGTCTGTCTAATTTGCTGATTTTTTTTTTGAGGTGGGTGATGTATGACTTTGGTAATTCCTTCACTCAATGTCTGTCTATTCGTCTATATGTCTGTCTGTCCGTTTATCTAATTGCCAGTTTGTCTCTTTCTACATCCAATACCTCCTCCTCCACCCCTTTCTTGTCTATGTCTGTCTGTCTAATAACCTATCTGTCTGTCTGTCTGCCTACACCCAATACCACCTTTCTCCACTAATGCCCAAACCTGTCTACGCCCTCGTCTGTCTTATAACGCGTTTGCCTTCACCTGTCTGTCTATACGTGTCATGTTTAATAATAATCCACCTGTCTATACCTGTCGACACCTCCCCCTACTAATGTCCAGCCTAAGTGAATACATTATAACGTCAAACGGTACTTCGGCCGAGGTGAGGTGGGGAGGGGTGGGAGGTGGGGGAGGTGGGAGGGGGTGGGGGAGGTGAGGTGGGGGAGGGTGAGGGGTGGGGGAGGGGAGGTGTGGGGGGAGGAGGTGGGGGGAGGGAGGGGGTGGGAGGTGAGGTGTGGGGGGAGGTGAGGTGCAGGAAGGTGAGGTGTGAGGGAAGGTGAGGTGTGAGGGAAGGTGAGGTGTGAGGGAAGGTGAGGAGTGGGGGAAGGTGAGGTGAGGTACAGGTGAGATAGGGAGGGAGGGGTATTAGGTGTTGCCTCCTGACCCAGGTAATGAACCCTGACCACCTCACTCGCCCACCTGACACCTTCACCTCCTGAAGGGTCACTTAAGGCGGTGCTCCCAGTCTCACCATCTACCCTTCCAGGTACTCCACACTCCCTCCATCTCCTCCAGGTACTCCACACCCCTTCCATCCCCTCTAACTTCTCCAGGTACTCCACACCCCCTCAAACTTCTCCAGGTACTCCACACTCCCTCCATCTTCTCTTAATATTCCACATTCCTTCCAAGTCCTCCTAGCACTCCACACTTCCTCTACCCACTCCACCTCCTCCACACTCCCCCTACCTACTCCTTTGAAAAATCTAATCAAGAGAGAAATCATTAAAAACAACAAAGTGAAAACAAAAGCATTAACAGAAAGACGAAGAGAGAGAGTAGAAAAAAAAACTCACATTAGTTCACATCTTCCATCTTACTGAGCGTAACTTTAACCTCTCAAAGTTTATAATCTGAGAGACTTAACCCCCGAGCCTTGGGAATCATACTGATGGTGGATTCATGTACCCCGAGATGCTTGGTGGAGTTACAGGGTGTGAGTCTCCTGCCCACAAGGTACCAGGGAAGTTAATGGTGCAGTATCAGTTAGAGAGGGTAATTATACCAATGTATTAGCGAATTTAATGGTGAAATATCATTTAGAGGGCAATTATACCAATGACAAGACAATTATACCAATCTTCCAGTTAATTTAATGGTACAATATCATAAGAGGGCAATTATACATTTACCTAACAGTCGCCAACCTCTAACAACCAGCAGTAGTAACATTAGACAAACAATGGTAATAACAATCAACTCAACCTTTATCAATAATTACCACTAATAGTAATAACAAGCAGAAGACAATAACAAAAATCATAGTCAAATATAATCCGATAATAATTACTCAAAAACAAGGAAGCTGGTAATTGATTCATTTATGATTATCATGAATTATTTGTTCCATTGTTCAGTGGTGGTAGTTTGTCCTCCTCGTAAGGTAGTGGTCACGGGTTCGATTCCACTCCGTATACAGCAAACTTTGTGCACTCTAGTCATGAGTGCACAAGAGGGTGGTGCACTTGACGGTAAAACAAGAAACGGACCAGCCGGGTGATGTGTGGCCGGATGTAAGGAATGAACCAGCCAGCTCAATGTTGCCAGATACAAGGAATGGACCGGTTGGGTGAACTGAAGCCGGATGTAAGGAATGAACCAGCCAGCTAAATGTTGCTAGATACAAGAGGAATGGACCAGCCGGGTAGTGTGGCCGGATACAAGGAACGGACTGGCCAGAAGGAGCTTAATGATCCCGACAAGCCTTAATGACTTCAGGTCCGTGTCAGCCGCCCATTTAGGAAATTGTGTCGCTGCTACGATTAAATACTGCCTGACCGTGTTGCTGTACCGGGTAAGACAGGTGGTTGTACTGGTACCGGGATGAGACAGGTGGTTTTAGTGGTACCGGGATGAGATAGGTGGTTGTACTGGTACCGGGATGAGACAGGTGGTTTTAGTGGTACCGGGATGAGACAGGTGGTTTTAGTGGTACCGGGATGAGACAGGTGGTTTTAGTGGTACCGGGATGAGACAGGTGGTTTTAGTGGTACCGGGATGAGACAGGTGGTTTTAGTTTACCGGAAAGAAAAACAAATACACACACATTTACGTAAAAGGCAATTAACCCTTCCGTAAGCAGAGGGTGTAAAGAGGGAGGGAGGGAGGGAGGGAGAGATGCTAAGGGAGAATGAGAAGTTAAGGAAAGGGAAGGAGAGAAGGGAGGGGGGGGGATGGATGAGAGGTAAGGGAAAGAGGCAGTGGGAAAGGTTTGACACACCCATCTCTCACCCACCATAAAACTATGAGCGTCTCTCTCCATTAGCGAGAACAGCCTGACGAAGAATGATCACCTTCATTACATATGCATCCTTCCTCCTCTTCCTTGCTCCCCCTTCCCCTTGTCCCTTTCTCCTCCTCCTATTTTTATTTCTCCTCCTCCGTCTCCTCTTCCACATCCTCCTCCTCCTCCTCCTCCTCCTCTACACCCCCCTCTTTCTTTTTTCATTTACTCTCCTCCTCACCTCCATGACCACCACCACCTCAATCTCCAACATCATCACCACCACTATCACCACCTCAACCTCCAACATCACCGCCTACTTCCCTGCCACCACCACAAACATCACCTCTTCATCCTCATCCTTTTCCCCCTCTTCTTCCTCCTCTGCCAGCTTCACATGGGCCAAACACCACCGTTCATCACAGGTTCGCTAGCCTCTGGACACACAAAACACCGCCACGTGGGACCATCGAACCTTCGCCTAAAACACCATTCTAAAAAGTTTTAACTATATAATTTTTTTTGAGGGGGGGGGCATTTTCATAGGATCACCTGAAGAATAGGAACCCCAGCAGTTTATATTACCTGATGATTATAAAAACCTTAAAGTTACCCGAGGATTAGGTAAGTAGTTAGGTTAGGTTAGGTTAAGGTTAGTTTAGGTTAGGTATGATCCTTTTGGTATTGTAAATATTCCAGTACACTTACACTTCAGTAGAGCTCAGAAGACGTCACCTCACGATCACTCAACATACCTGTGAATAACAAGGAATATATATATTAACAATCAGTAACATACAGTAAATAAACATAACATATTACTTCTCAATATGTCTCTCAAACCACTATGTGTACTGGACCTATTGGACTATATGACAATAAACCACAATTAATGAGAAACAGACTAATTACTTCCCATCAAATTATATTCCTCAGTTCATACGTTCAACTTTCACGAAACACAAGAATGACTTAAAGACGTAAAGAAAATAAACCTTAGCTATTAAAAATACATCAGTTTAAAATAATATGAGGATTTGAAGCGTAAAATTCCTTCCTCTACATCAACACGCTAGATCATGATGATATCAATAAGGGCTGACTAATTCCCACACACACACACACACACACACACACACACACACACACACACACACACACACACACACACACACACACACACACACACTCGTCTAATAAACCCACCCCCACACACTCACACACGCGAAGTATATAAGAAAAAGTATTGAAAGAGGTTGAGACAGGGAGCAGATTCACCACAATAATTGGCCAAGTTCCCAACAATCGCTAAGAAACGTCGGGTCACAAAAGAACAATTACTTTCCACTTGGCTGGTCGATGGGAGGGGAAAGAAGGAAGAGGAGGGATGGTAAGGGAAGGAGGGGAGAGGTGAGAGTGGGAGATGGAGGAAAGGAAGGGTAGGGTAGGGAGAGGACAGGGAAATGGGGGAGAGGACAAAATGGGGAGAGGACAGGGGAAAGGGGAGAGGACAGGGGAAATGGGGAGAGGACAGGGCAAAGGGAGAGGACAGGGCAAAGGGGGGGAGAGGACAGGAGCCGGGGAAGGACAGGAAAGGGAGAGGACAGGGGAAAGGGGAGGGACAGGAAAGATGACAGCAGGAGAACAGGGGAGGGAGACAGGGGGGGAGAGGGGAGGGAGGAAGAGGACCGGGAAGAGGGGAAGGGAGAAAAGGGGAAGGGGGAAGGAAACAGGGGAGAGGGGGAAGGTAAGGAGAGAGAGAATGAAGAGAACATGGGAGAAGGCAGAGGGGGAGGGGAGAGGAAGGGTTGTGAAGAGAGAGAAGAGGGTAGCAGACTGGGGAGAGGGGGAAAGGGAGAGGAGAGGGGAGATGATGGGAGGGAAGGGGGGGGGGACGAAGATCCTGCCTGTCTGTCAGGGTCCGCTGCTCCCCTCACTTACCCTCAGGTCCTCCCTAACCCATAACCTCCTCCCCTCACTCTTCTCCCCTCACCCATCTCATCTTTCTCTCCTTCGTCTTCTTTTACATCCGCCTTTCACTCATCCATCCATTTAATCATCCATTCACCTAATTCATCCATCCATCCTCTCATCCACCCTGCCATCCATCTATTCACCCACTGATTAATCAATCCATACCCCCATCCACTCACTAACCCATCTATCATCCATCTATCCATCCATCCATCCATCCACTCAATACCTCAAAGACGACCTTCTCTCCATCTTCTTTCAATCACCTTCTGTCTGTCTATAAACGTCTCCAAATAATTCTATAAGTCAAGGAACCTTTTTCGTAAAATATCGACAAACACTTTACCGAGTTTTTTTTTCTCTCTACACTTGTTCACATCTTCTCATTCGTTATTTTTCTATCTTTTTCTTCCGTCTTTCGTCCAACACAATAATTAAAAAAAAAAAGTCGTAATTTTTCTTCCCTTCATTATCAAACACTTCTTCAGCTCATTTATTTTCCCTCTTACTCTCTTTATCCTACCGCTTCCTTCGCCTCCTTCCACCCCCTTCCCTCAATATTATCTGTCCTCTTCCCACTTCATTCTTCTTCCTTCCTCTTCCCTCTTTATTCTCCTTCCTTCCTCTTCATCCTGCCTGCTTCCTCCTTCCTCTTCCCACTTCATCCTGCTTCCTTCCTGTTTATCCTGCCTCTTCATTCTGCCTGCCTTCATCCTCTCCCCTTCTGCCCATTTCTCCTCACCTGCCTTCAGTCAGTACCTCAGGAAGGCAGTGTTCCAGTTCCGGCATATTTCTTGAAACTTCAAAATCACTTCATAAATTATTATTCTCCACTTCCTCAAGCTCATCTTCATCCCTTTCCCCACCCCGCCGGCAACTGGGGAGGAAGGGTGGGGAGGAAGGGTGGGTGAGGGGAGGCTCTTTACCAGAAGGCCTTTGGCGTTCTGCTTCCATTATTTTCTTTTAAGTCTCGATTCTCCTCCTTTTCTTCGTCTTTCTCCAGCAATTCTCCCTCCATCCTTTCTCTCCCATTACGTTTTCTTTGATCTCCGTTAATCTTATCTCTCTCACCTTAAAATCTCTCCCCCTTATCTACCTCGGTCCCTTAAACTAGCTGACATCAGGTCCCTTTTCCCAGACGTACCTTTAGGCCCTTCCCTTATCTGTATTCCGGTCTCTCCCTTAAAGATGTCCTTGTCTTCTTCGTCTCTGTGTTTGTCTTCTTTATCGTCTTTTTATTAATTGTCTTCATCTTGTTTGTTTGGTTGTTTGTATTATTGTTGTTTATACTCGTGTTTATCTTATTGTTGTTTGTTTTCTTCTTTATCTTTGCCTTCTTGTTTGTCTTATTTGTTCCTCTTTCTTTTCTTCCTTTTAGTAGTTATAACTTCTTCTTCTCTTATCCTCCTCCTCTTCTCCCCCCCTCCTTCTCCTCCTCCTCCTCTTCTTCTTCTTCTTCCCTTTCTTCTTCTCTTCCTCCTCCCTCACGACTCCTCGGTGGTAGAGAAAAAAATATATATATAATCGAAAATCATATCAGTACCTCAACCCTCTTTACGACACACCACACTTTTAGAGGCGCCAGCCACCTCCATCACCCTCCTTATTGTCATTTTCTACCCTCACCATCAGCGTCGCAGGCAGTCCTTCACCGTTACTGTCACCATCACCAACTATGGATATCATCATCTTCGTTATCAACTATAGGATTCATCATCATTGTTATCATTATCAGTCATCATCACTCGCTCGGTCTGTCTGTGAAATCAGTCTTGCTAATATTAGTCAAAACAGATTCCATCACGGCCTCTTGTTTATACGACACACACACACACACACACACACACACACACACACACACACACACAACTACCTTGAGAACTCATGAAAAACACTCCTATTCAATTTGCAGTTCTCCATTGCACACATTTCCCTTCGCTATTGCAAGTCCCACATTGCGAATATTCCCCGGTTATTGCAATTCTTACTTTATACTGTACATATCACTTCAACTACTGCAGCAGCATTGCACTTAGTTTATATGTGTTATTTAACTATTGCAACAAACTTACACTGCACTCCTCGCACGGTAATTGCAAGACTTAATTTATACATATTACTCAACTACTGCAACACACAAGATTGCACTTATTTCGTGGTTATTGTATGGTTATTCATATTATCCAATTAATGCAACACACACAACACTGTAATTGCAAGACTTATTGGTACATATTATTCAACAATTGCAAAACACACATCATTGCACCTTTTGCACGGTTATTGCATCAGATAACTTCCTTCAACTGCCCCTCCCAGTTACTTCAACTATCCGGTGTGTTGCTGAAGTCAATTTCTAACGGCCTGTAGAACGGGCAGAAATTTGCAACACTCTGTTCCACTTTGTGACGTATAAATTCATTATAATGGAGAAGGAGAAAGGGAGGGGAGGAGGAGAATGAAGAGGGAGGAGGAGGGAGAGAGAGGGAAGAGGAGAGGTTAGGAAAGAACAGGGAGGAGGACGTACAGAGAGAATGGGGGAAAAGGAGGGGAGGAGAATCAAAAGGAATGGAAGAAGAGAGAAGCAATAGAAGGGAGAAAAGGAAGAAAAAAGGAAGAAAAAGGAAGAAAAAGGGGGAAGAAAGGAGAAGAACTAAAAATTAAACCCGAAGAAAAATATGCAATGAAATAAAAATAAAAAGCACTAACAACTCCCATAACACAACACAGCGCCTCACATGGTCTCCTCACCGTCTCAGGCTTAGATTTAATAAATAAATAAATACATAAATAAATAAATAAATTGATTAATTAATAAATAAATAAATAAATAAATAAACAGCTAGTAATCATCTACACTAAGAATGTTACTCTCGAATTGTTGTGCATGACGTCAGCAGGATTGGTGACGTCAATTAGGATTAGTGACGTCAGTAAGACTTAAGTGACGTCATTGTCCACCATATAATAACAATAATGGGGGGAGGAGGTAATGAGAGGGGAGGAGGGGGCAGGAGGTGGTGGGGAAAGGGAAGGGGGAGGAGGTGAAGCGAGGGGGAGGGAGAGGGAGAAGAGTGGAGAGGGGAGAAGGGAAAGGAAGAGGGAGGAGGAAAAAGAAAGAGAAGGGAGGAAGAATAGAGAGGAGAGGATAGGGGAAAGAGGGGAGGAGGAGAGGGAGGGAGGAGGAGGGAGGGAGAGGGAGGAGAGGGGAGGAGGAGAGGGGAGGGGGAGAGGAGAGGGGAGGGGGAGATGGAAGGGGGAGAGGAGATGGGGGAGGAGGGGGGAGGGGGATCGTCTTACCTCCTCTTGGATTAACTTTACGGTCAATTTTCTCCTCGATTAAGAGTACATTAGTCACTCCCTTCCTCCCTCCTTCCTTTCTTTCTTCCTTTCCCTTCTTTCTTACTCTCTCTCCTTCCCTCTTCCTATTTTCCTCTTTCCTTTCCCCTCTTTCTCCTTCCTTCCCTTTTCCTCCGTCCCTTTTCCTTCCTCCATTCTCCTTCTCCTTCCTCCACTCCTCTTCCCTTCCTCTCTGTCTTAAGTCTATGAGGGTGGGGAAGGAAGGAAGGAAGGGGAGGTAGGAAGGAGAGGGAAGAAGGAAGGAAAATGAAGGTAGGAAGGAGAGGGAAGAAGGAAGGAAAATGAAGGAAGGAAAGAAGGAAGGAAGGAGAGAGAAGAGGGAAGGAGAGAGACAGGGAAAAAAGAAGAGAAAGAGGGAAGAAGGAAGCGGGGATGAATGAAGGAGAGTGAGGAAGAAAGGAGAGTGAGGAAGATGAGAAAAAATACAGTAAGATGATGGTGTAAAAGGCAGAAAAGAGGCGAATAAGAGGAGGAAGATGAGGAGGAGAAGAGGAAAAGAAGAGGAGAAGAGGGGGAGGAAGAGAAGAAGTGAAGAAGAGAAGAAGAGAGGCGCCAATAACCAGCAAGGAATATCAATTAAAAAATACATCACCAAATAAAAATATAAGTAAATAAATGTAAGAAAATACGAGAATAAATGCATAATATAAATGACACAACAATGGTGTTTAATTGGCCTCTGGAACTAATATCCCTGAGCGAATCGAAATGGTTGTTTACGGCAGCTGGTTGAAGGGGTTTAAGGCAGCTGGTTGAAGGGGTTTACGGCAGCTGGTTGAAGGGGTTTACGGCAGCTGGTTGAAGGGGTTTAAGGCAGCTGGTTGAAGGGGTTTAAGACAGCTGGTTGAAGGGGTTTAAGACAGCTGGTTGAAGGGTTTAAGAAAGCTGGTTGAAGGGTTTACGGCAGCTGGTTGAAGGGGTTACGGCAGCCTGGTTGAAGGGGTTTACGGCAGCTGGTTGAAGGGTTAAGACAGCTGGTTGAAGGGGTTTAAAGACAGCTGGTTGAAGGGGGTTTAAGACAGCTGGTTGAAGGGTTTAAGACAGCTGGTTGAAGGGAAGGGAGAAAGAAGGAGGAGGAGGGAGGAGCAGGAGGAGGAGGAGGGGAGGGAGGAGGGAAGGCAGGAGGGAGGGAGGAGGGAGGGAGCAGGAGGGAGGGAAGGAGGAGGGGAGGAAGAGGAGGGAGGGAAGGAGAGGGAGAAGAGGGAGAGATAAAACACCTAGGTCAAATATCTCTCACCATCTGATGCGTGTGAGTGGGAGGAGGTAAAGAAGCGGGAGGACATAGAGAAGCCGGAGGAGATAGAGAAGAAGCGGGAGGAGATAGAAGAAAGAAGAGGAGGAGAGAGACTTAGCATAACTATCTCTCACTATCAGATACACGACACCAGACCTGAGAGACTTTCCACACCTTTGATCATCTCGTAAATACATCTTGACCAGACCATTTGAGGAAACAATCTCAATACCAACACCATTCCCGGGATGTCCTTGTACGTGAGAAAAACAGTGCATATACGTAAAAAAATGGAGATATTCACGTACCAAAAAAAGGACAAATTCACGTACCAAAAAAGGACACATTCACGTACCAAAAAAGGACACATTCACGTACCACCAAAGGACAAATTCACGTACCACCAAAGGACACATTAACGTACCAAAAAAGGTCACATTAACGTACATTTACCCGGGGACATAAGGACAACACGAACACTGTAACAATATCCATTAGTAGTTTGCGATTAAGTGTCGAGGAACGTCTTCAAGAGGGTAGGGGAGCTACTAAGAACTTCCTGATGGTGGTGGGGAAATTACCGCTCCAGGCTACAACAACACGGCAGCGGCACCTCTAGCTTATACCTACCCCCCCCCTCCCCTCTCTCTCTCCCACACACACACACACACCAAGAAGCGCTCAACACACTGACCCTCTCGGCTCTCACTGACCATCACCACGACCTCATCTGCAAATTTGGCGAGAAGCATCTGCGCCATCCTCGATACCGGCTCCTACTACCACCCGAGATCCCTCGTCCGAGAATTGCTGTTCGACACCAAAACCGCATCCAGCCCATACGTGCACGTACTGATCGCTAGAAGAACAGCCCAGTCCCAACCATTGTAAAAATTATTATCAATAACTTGTAATCAACCAGTGTATTCACTCCCAGTCAGTCTTACCTTTTTGCAGTCACTATGTTGAAATGCCCTGTAGTATGACCTTCTCCCTTAGTCATTATATATCATATTTGTATCACTTATGTTACCTGTATATTATTTGTCAATCAAGAGACCCATTCCCTAATTATGCAACTGTACATTTTCAGCCTTCCGGCTGCCATGCTCTTTCAATAAACCGTTAATTATTACTATTATTATTATTGATATTACACACACACACACACACACACACACACACACACCAATATACTTAAGGTGCAACATAATACAAGAAATGCACCATTATACATGAGGTGCACCATTTTACTTGGGATTAGTAATTAGCGCCATAAAGTGACACAACACGAAAAATTAAAACAAATTGCGCAGTTTATGTTACACTTTGAAACCTAACCTAACCCAAACTAACCTAACCCAACCCGACCCGACCCAAGCCGACCCGACCCGACCCGACCCGACCTAAACACAACGTATCTATTGATTACAAACTACATTACGGTGTTTATAGTGTATATATTATAGCCGGCAGCCTTATGAGAGCCAAAGTACAATGACTGTGTACACACCTACTATATCATTATTATGGTTATTATTATTGTGTTATGCTGTCAAACACAACACGACAGCTGTTGTCAATCAGAACCGCATGGTGCCACCTGTACTGCGAGAGAGAGAACACACACACACACACACGATAGGAAATATTCACGTTTGTGGAACAAGACAGGAGCAAATATTCTTGTCTCGGACAGAAGTAAAATATTCTCCTCCTGGGACTCGGCGACGGACGGGAAGACCTGAAGAATTCTCGGGGACATTTTCCACATGATTTTACATGTTTATTCAGTTACTGCTGGCTGGATACTGACGAACACGACGACACAACTTGATGTCGGGGGAGGAGGAAGAGGTCTGGAGTAAGGGGGGGAGGAGGAGGGGGGAGGAGGGGAGGAAAGAGAAAAGGGGAAGGAGGAAGGGGAAGTGGAAAGAGGAAGGAGGAAGATGAGGGGAGGTGAGGGGAGGAGGAAGGAAGGGAGGGGGGGGAGGACATCTCTCACACGGACCCAGCCCTAAACTCCCTCATCCGGAAACATCTCCCAATCGTCAAAATTTCTCCCCAATACATTATAGATTTTCAACCCGCTTCGGTAACATAAAACTCGTACTTGAGAGTTGACGAAAACTCTTGCCATTTACATTACTAAAGCCGCTAAAAGAATATTATTGTGCATTTAAATTTTTTCAATTTTACATTATTTTTTGGGGGGCAGAGGGGAGGAGGGGAAGGGGAGGAGGGGAGAGGGAGGAGGAGGGGAGAGCGAGAGAGGGAGGAGGGGAAGGGAGGGGAGGAGAGGGAGGGAGGGAGGGGGAGGAGAGGTGAGGGACGCAATGTTACCTGGTTTTACTCCGGCCTGGGTACTGTATTATCTACCTGCTTCTATAAGGTCCCCATGTTCTACAGGTATGAATACAGGCGACAGGTCCAGTTACAGGTATTCCTTAGCTTACAAACACGTAGAGGTTTACAAATACAGGTACAGGTATATAAATTGGCTGAGAGGCAATATTACAGGAACAAATACAGGTAGATGGTTGCGTTCAGGTGCCAATAATTTACAGGTACAAGTTCATATTATACAAGTTCAGGTAGAGATTTATTCTACTATATACATGTTTTTGTTTTTGGTGTAAATTTCTTTGTCCCATTTCATCATCTTCCCCTCATTTACTCAATCTCTGTTACCCTTCCCTTCTTTATTATCACCTTCCCCATCTCCCTCTTTCATTATCACCTCCTTTCCCCATCATTACCCTTCCGTTCTCTTTATAATATCCCTCCCTTCCCTTCCTTCTCCCTCCCTTCTCCGTCCCATCATTATCGCCATTTCTTTCTCCCTCCTTCACTCTACCATTACCCCTCCTCTTTCACCTTCTGTTATAATTCTCCCCGCTTCTTCTTCCTCTCCTCTCCCTCCCTCTCTCCTTTTCCCTTCCTCCTTTCCCTATCCCTTCCTTTCCTCCCCTCTCTTTCTCTTTTTTTTTTTTTTTCTCTCCTTCCCCTTGTCCCTTCTTTCTCTTGCTCTCCTCTTTCCTCTCCTTCTCCCCCTTCCTCTCCCTATCCTCTTCTCTTCCTTCCTCCCCTTTTCTTCCTCTTTTCTCTTCCTTTCTTCCCCTCCTCCCCATCTTCTCCGACCCCCGTGTGTCCTCTCTCACCACGAGACGAAACACCGAACGGCTGATAAATCGCTTTACCAATTGAGCGAGAGGTGTCCTGGATTGACTCTGGGGAGGGGGGTGGGTAGGAGGGAGGAGGAGAGGGAGGTTAGGAGGAGGAGGAGCGAGAGGTATGAGGATGGGGAGGTAGGGAGGAGGGAGGGAGAGGTATGGGAGGGGATGGGGGGGTAGGAGGAGGGAGAGATATGAGGATGGGGAGGGGAGAGGAGGAGGAGCGAGAGGTATGAGGGATGGGGGGAGGTAGAGGAGGAGGGAGGAGGTATGAGGATGGGGGAAGAGGAGGAGGAGGAGAGAGGTGGGAGGAGGGGATGGGGGGAGGTAGGGAGGAGGAGGGGAGAGGTATGAGGATGGGGGGGTAGGGAGGAGGGAGAGAGAGGAGGATGGGGGAGGTGGGGGAGGAGGAGGAGGGAGAGGTGGAGGGGATGGGGGGAGGTAGGAGGAGGGGAGAGATATGAGGATGGGGGGGAGGTAGGAGGAGGAGGAGGGGAGAGGTATGAGGATGGGGGGAGGTAGGGAGGAGGGGAGGTAAGGAGGATAGGGGGGAGTAGGAGGAGGGAGAGGAGAGAAGGAGAGATAAGTAGGAGGACATTAAGGGACAAGTAAGAGGAAGAGGCGAGACAAGGAGGAGGGAGAAGTAGAAGATCGAGATGAAGGAGGAGGTGATACTGGAAGAAGGGAGGAGAATGGAGGATAAAGAGGAGGGACAAGTAGAAGGAGGAGGAAGGAGAAGTTCTGTAGAAGGAGGAGGAGGAGGAGATAGTGAAAAAGAAGGAAGGAGATGGGAAAAGGAGGAAAGACCGACTAATTCTTCCAATGGTTAAGAAGGAAAGGAAGATTTACATTAATTAACAACCAGGTGTGAGGCACAGGACCCGGACACAGGCTGCAGTACGATAACCTCTCCCGATAACTACTACTAACTATCTAATCACACCAACTCACTTGTCGATAACATTTAAAAGTAAACATAGTTGGAATCACGTGAAGAAAAGCCCCCTCTGATGAACACTCACGAACATAAATGGTTATTCTTACCTGTCCCACACTGACGTTTAGCCAGGTTAGATACTATAGTGGCACCTGAGAGAGAGAGAGAGAGAGAGAGGAGAGAGAGAGAGAGAGAGAGAGAGAGAGAGACTAACAGGTGCCAGGTATAGCCTCCTTCAGCCTTATCTTCACAAGTGACAACCACACCTCGCGTTATCACCACCAGCTCCACAATCTTTAATGACCTTCAGTAAAAAAACACTTCTTCCTCAGGTGTTGAGCGCCTCGTCTTTTATTACGCTGGCCTGACCACAACCTAACAACCCAAACAAACCCAACCCAACCTAACCCAACCTAACCTAACCTAACAACCCAAAAACAAACCCAACCCAACAAAACCCAACCCAACCTAACACAACCCAAACAAACCCAAACTAACCCAACCCAACCTAACCTAACCTAACCTAACCTAACCCAACCAACCCAACCCAACCCAACCAACCCAACCCAACCCAACCCAACCCAACCTAACCTAACCTCCAAGCTTACGTTAGTGTGTTTAACAATCAGGTGAAATAAGCTCAGGAGGGAGTGGTAGGGATGACTAAAAATATTCAAGTGATCTAAACCCGCCTCTACTGACCTAACTGAAAGGGATTATTGTGTACGAATGAGCTTTTTTTTTCTCAAGTGCGGCTCCTCCCTCCCTTTGAAGACGATGGTTTATAAGCTGTCATGATATTATCCTTAAGAGGTTTAATCCATCATTCTCAAAAGCTTTATATCACTGTCTTAGGGATATTAAACCATAAACTACTCTTACCCTGTTATTAAACCATCATTACTATAGATGTTAAACCATTCCTATCCTGTTATTAAATCAAACGGCCTAAAAATGCTAAACCACTCACTATCCTGTTATTAAACCATCATTCCTAAAGATTATAAACCATTCCTATCCTGTTATTAAATCATCATGTCTAAAAATGATAAACCACTCACTATCATGTTACTAAACCATCTTTACTATAGATGTTAAATTGATACCCTGTTATTAAACCATCATCATGTTGTTAAACCTACGAACTAACAACTCAGTGTTAAACCAGCCAATGACTAACTCCAACAGGGGTCTCTCTCTCTCTCTCTCTCTCTCTCTCTCTCTCTCTCTCATCAAGCAAGACATCAAAAAAGGCTACATCCAGACGACATGGATGAGGGTGACTAATATGAGAGAGAGAGAGAGAGAACACAAGTAGCTCCAGTGATAACGTTGGCACCAGCGATAAGTGGTATGAGAGATAGTGAAGAGATAGTGAATGTAGGGAAGAGTACACACGAGTGGTTTTTTTTTAGTTTAACAAATTTATTGGCAGAGCTTGTAGTACAGTTTGCCTATTCTGAGTAATTCAGTCAGGTCTTGACACTGAGGGTGGTATCACTTCTCACTGTCACGCAGGACAGAGGTTCACACACAAAGAAATACATCATATTCATTAACAACTATAAATGTATATAGGTCAGGTTCATATGGATAATGTCACTGTTCACTGCCATGCAGGACAGAGGTTCGTACACAAAGAGTTGCATCATATTCATTGACAGTACATATACATATATGTAAACACACACACACACATATACATACATATACGTATATACATACACATATACACGTACATGCACATATACATGCACACACGCACACATACATACATATACGTCGGTCAGATTCATGTGGGTAATGTCACTTTTCACTGCCATACAGGACAGAGGTTCGTACACAAAGAAGGAAATACATCACATTCACCAGCAGCATATATGGGTCAGTGGATCACATACATTGGAGTCATATTCTAATTGAAGACTAATCAGTGTGGGCTAGCAAATTTGGGATAAACAGCAAGAATGTCCTCAAGCACACCTGATTCAATGAAGTAATTACATAGTTCAAGATACAGTAAGTCAGGTGGCCTGAAGTCTTTGACAGTGTTACATTCAATAATATAGTGTTCAAGTGTATGCTTTAAAGGTTTATCACAAAGTTTACATGCTGAGTGTTCCGGTATGGGTACAGCGTTACTAACTTGACAGATGTGTCTGTATCCTAGCCTAATTCTGGCCACGACTACATCACATTGTCTGGTTCTGTCCTTATGCTGGCCATACCGGTACCTCTTGTTACAAAATTTGTCATATTTACTAATGCTACAACTGTCAGGTCTCTCTGCATTTCTCACTTCATCTAGATCAGAGTTCATGATTCTGACTTGAATGTTTTTAATTACAGCATTGGACAGACCAAGGTCGCGGTCAACATTTTCTTTCTTACATGCCTCATTGGCCAGTCTATCAACATGGTCATGATACCTGATTCCAACATGGGACGGATTCCACACAAATTCGATACGAAAGTTGTTCTCATTGGCAGTTATCACATTCCTTTTAATATCACATGCAACTTTAGACATAGAGCCTGACGGGCTGTTCATTGATTTCAAAGCACTTTGAGAGTCACAGAATATCACCCCACCTCCATTTTCTTTGAGGTAGTCTGTGGCTAAGTAGATTCCAGTTAGTTCAGTTTGTGTTGTGCTGGCCCAGTTGTTCAGCCTTTGTTTGGTTGACACTATCATCTCTTTTTCTTTATATATTACAATTGCACAGCCTGTTCTACCTGTGTTTGTCTGCACAGAACCATCAGTAAAAGCATAACATTCACTTGATTTAATACTCTATGTGTCTGTTAATAGTTTCTAGTGTGACACATCTCACCACATCGGTGTTTAACATTTGCTTACTACCAACAGGAGTGTAATTAATAGGAACTGATATGTCCAGCCAAGGAGGAATGGCATTAATAGGTTCGTCTGGGGTGATTGGGACATTCAGTTTCAGGAGATCTGCAACACTTTTATGAAGCCACGCCCAAAGAGAGTCTTTTGTGAAAGGTTGGCGAGATGGTCGGGATTACTTAGATAGAACATCAACTCAGTTTGAGTTGTAGTTTGAGAACTATTGTTCTTCAAAACTTTGACACAAAACATGGTATTAAGTAGGGCTATCCTCTCAGATAGGGAGGGCAGTCCGAGCTCTTTCCTCATGTTTACAATTCTGGTTGATTTTGGGCAACCTAGGATGATGCGCATGGCTTCATTTTGCACTACCTCAAGGCTGTTGAGTTGTTTAGGCGGAATAGTCACAAGATGGAGAGCATGATAGTCAACTACACACGAGTGGCGAGTAGAGGAAGCGAGTAGGGGGTAAGATGAAGGGTGAGTAGAGGCGAGAGGAAGAGTAGAGGTGAGAGGAAGAGAGGAGAGGTAACAGAATAGGTGAGAGTCAGTGAGAGGAGGAGGAGAAGAGAGGGTCAGGAGGAAGAAGAGAAGTGAGGAGGAGGAAGAGAAGAAAGGAAGAAGAAGAGAGGAGGAGGAGGAGGAAGAAGAGAAGAGCAGGAAGAAAACTAGGAGAGGAGGAGGAACAGGGGAGGAGGAGAACAGAAGAGAGGAGGAAGAGGAAGAGAAAGAGAAGAAGAAGAGAACTTAAATGAATGCAGGAGAGAAGCAGTGCCAAATGTAGAGAGGGGGGGAAGAGAAGAAGAGGAAAGAAGGACGTAGATGAAAGCAGAAGGGAAAGAGACAAAATTAAGGAAGGAGAAAAGAGCCATCTGTATTCTCCCAGCACACACACACACACACACAATTGTCTTGGCGTCTCAGTTATCCTAGGTTTCTCTTAACACCCATTCTCATTTTTTTGTTTACCTTCCTGAACTTTACTCGTTTCTTCCTCCTCCTCTGCATCACTCTTCTACCCTTCTTCCAGTCTTCCCCTTTTATTCTTTTTACCCTATTTTCCCTATCTTCCTATCCGCCTCCCCTTCCCCATTACTCATCCAGTTCTCCCCTCACTCACTCAATCTCCCTTGCTCCCTCTCCCTTCCTTGCTCTCTCTCCTTCCTCTCCCTCTCTCCCTCTCCCTTGACAGCTCCTGGTCCCGCCCCTCACTCTCTCCCCTTGTGAGATACATCAAGGAGGGGAAAAAGGAAGAACCCAACCTTAACGTGCCTTGAAAAATGGTCCAAGAGTGACGAGACGAAAGACCTCAAGTCCCTCGACCATCCCGACCCCGTCAGCACCCCCGTCTGTCACACGCCTGCAGGACTCATGGGGTGGGGGACGTCCTGGGGCTGTGCGAGATTAACAAATGCTGGGGTTTGGGTCCCCTAGACAACCTCTGTTCACTGTGGGTGGGGGATGTCCTAGGTTAACTGTGGGTGGGGGATGTCCTCTGTTAACTGTGGATGGGGATGTCCTAGGTTAACTGTGGGGTGGGGGATGTCCTAGGGTTAACTGTGGGTGGGGGATGTCCTAGGTTAACTGTGGTGTGGGGATGTCCTAGGTTAACTGTGGGTGGGGGATGTCCTAGGTTAACTGTGGGTGGGGGATGTCCTAGGTTAACTGTGGGTGGGGATGTCCTAGGTTAACTGTGGGTGGGGGATGTCCTAGGTTAACTGTGGGTTGGGGATGTCCTTGGTTAACTGTGGGTGGGGATGTCCTAGGTTAACTGTGGGTGGGGGATGTCCTAACTGTGTTAACTGTGGGTGGGGGGGATGTTAACTGTGGGTGGGGGATGTCCTAGGTTAACTGTGGGTTGGGGATGTCCTATTAACTGTGGGTGGGGATGTCCTAGGTTAACTGTGGGTGGGGGATGTCCTAGGTTAACTGTGGGTGGGGATGTCCTAGGTTAACTGTGGTGGGGATGTCCTAGGTTAACTGTGGGTGGGGATGTCCTAGGTTAACTGTGGGTGGGGATGTCCTAGGTTACTGTGGGTGGGGATGTCCTAGGTTAACTGTGGGTGGGGGATGTCCTAGGTTAACTGTGGGTGGGGGATGTCCTAGGTTAACTGTGGGGGGGGGATGTCCTAGGTTAACTGTGGGTGGGGGATGTCCCAGGTTAACTGTGGGTGGGGGATGTCCTAGGTTAACTGTGGGTGGGGGATGTCCCAGGTTAACTGTGGGTGGGGATGTCCTAGTTAACTGTGGGTGGGGGACCTAGGTTAACTGTGGTGGGGGATGTCCTAGGTTAACTGTGGGTGGGGGATGTCCTAGGTTAACTGTGGGTGGGGATGTCCTAGGTTAACTGTGGGTGGGGATGTCCTTGGTTAACTGTGGGTGGGGGATGTCCTAGGTTAACTGTGGGTGGGGGATGTTAACTGTGGGTGGGGGATGTCCTAGGTTACTGTGGGTGGGGTGTGTCCTAGGTTAACTGTGGGTGGGGATGTCCTAGGTTAACTGTGGGTGGGGGATGTCCTAGGTTAACTGTGGGTGGGGGATGTCCTAGGTTAACTGTGGGTGGGGGGATGTCCTAGGTTAACTGTGGGTGGGGGATGTCCTTGGTTAACTGTGGGTGGGGATGTCCTAGGTTAACTGTGGGTGGGGGGTTAACTGTGGGTGGGGTGATATGTCCTAGGTTAACTGTGGGTGGGGGATGTCCTAGGTTAACTGTGGGTGGGGGGGATGTCCTAGGTTAACTGTGGGTGGGGGGATGTCCTAGGTTAACTGTGGGTGGGGGATGTCCTAGGTTAACTGTGGGTGGGGGATGTCCTAGGTTAACTGTGGGTGGGGATGTCCCTAGGTTAACTGTGGGTGGGGGATGTCCTGTTGTCTGTGGGTGGGGATGTCCTAGGTTAACTGTTGGGGATGTCCTAGGTTAACTGTGGGTGGGGATGTCCTAGGTTAACTGTGGGTGGGGGGATGTCCTAGGTTAACTGTGGGTGGGGGATGTCCCTGTCCTAGGTTAACTGTGGGTGGGGGGGATGTCCTAGGTTAACTGTGGTGGGGATGTCCTAGGTTAACTGTGGGTGGGGGATGTCCTAGGTTAACTGTGGGGTGGGGATGTCCCTGTGGGTGGGGGATGTCCTAGGTTAACTGTGGGTGGGGGATGTCCTAGGTTAACTGTGGGTGGGGGATGTCCTAGGTTAACTGTGGGTGGGGAACTGTGGGTGGGGAGGATGTCCCAGGTTAACTGTGGGTGGGGGATGTCCTAGGTTAACTGTGGGTGGGGATGTCCTTGGTTAACTGTGGGTGGGGGATGTCCTGGGTTAACTGTGGGTGGGGGATGTCCTAGGTTAACTGTGGGTGGGGATGTCCTTGGTTAACTGTGGGTGATTAACTGTGGGTGGGGATGTCCTAGGTTAACTGTGGGTGGGGGATGTCCTAGGTTAACTGTGGGTGGGGGGATGTCCTTGGTTAACTGTGGGTGGGGATGTCCTAGGTTAACTGTGGGTGGGGGATGTCCTCGGTTAACTGTGGGTGGGGGGATGTCTGGTTAACTGTGGGTGGGGGATGTCCTAGGTTAACTGTGGGTGGGGGATGTCCTCTGTTAACTGTGGATGGATGTACAGTACGTCTCGACCACTGTAACATTAAGTGAAGAAGTGTTGTATTAAAGTGTTCGTACCATCAGTGTCTCTCTACAACACAAGACACACCCCACGACCCTCACCATCCATCCTTCCTCGGCAGCTAAAGATTATCGTTGTAACCTGCATGACTCTCCTGACAAACAAATAATCGAATTTCATGAATAATATCGAAGGAAAAAACTCTAATTCTGCGTTAATATCAAGTGATAGAAATTTATACATGTAAATACTTATTATATTATATTAAGGTAGATGTTACGGTATTCGAAGCAACAAGAAAATCATTACAAATTACTTGTGTGTATATCGAGTTACCTGGGGGGTGAGGGGAAGGCTTAGGGTATATTGATAAGTACCTGGAATAGTCACCAGGTAAACTCAAGGTAATTAACTCATCTGCACCTACAGGTAAAATATCATTATAAAAAGCATTTTAGTCTTATTTTTATATAAATTTTTTCCCTGTTCTACTTATTTGTGCTCTCAATATATTCTTGTTCTTACTGATATAAATACTAGAACTAGCACCTAATATATTAATAGATGAATAAAGGTAAAGGTAAATATAATCTTATCTTCTCTCTCCACAAATCCTAAGTGGGGATTCAACGTTCTATTAATCTCACCTGTCCTTCTTAATCCCCAGGTAAATCTCACCTGTCTTGCTCTAATCAGCATCCAATCAAATGTCTGAGTGTGATAGTCTCTCTCTCTCTCTCTCTCTCTCTCTCTCTCATTTATTTATTTATTTATTTATTTATTTATTTATTTATTTCCTTCCTCTCCTTTCTTTATTTAAATCCTCCCTTATCCCTCGTTCCTCCTGCTCCTCTTCCCCATTCTCAATCTTTCTCTTCTCTTCCCTCCATTCTTCTGCCTCCTCCCCCAGTCTTCCTCCTCTCTTTCCTTCCCCCTTCCCCTAGGTCTCCCAAGATGGTTGACAGACGATCATGATAAACGACTCTACAAATGGACGCGAGTAAGGCCCTATCTACCCCTCCGTCCATCCGTCCGTCCCCACCGCCCCCCCGTCCTTTGCATCCCCCATAACAACCCACGAATCACTACCTACCACCACAACTACCAGCATTTTCATCACCTACCACTACCATCACCACCAGTTACTACTACCACCACTACTATCTAATACACTACTATCACTTACCAACACTAGTACCAACTACCACCACCACCACCAACTACTATCATTATCATCACTTATCCACCACCATCATCATCTACCACCATCAGCCACTATCATTAGTACCTCCCACCACAATGCATCACTAACAACCACTATCTCTATCACCAAAAAACACAAATATCTCTCTCTCTCTCTCTCCAACACACTGAAGGTCTTACTACAATTTTTATTTCACCTGTACCACTAATTAGAGACAACAACAGGTAGTGACACTTACTGTACCTATGACTTAATGAACCACTTCAGGTAATACATTAAGGAACAGGTAACAGAATATGACCCATTTATCTCCTATACCTCCTTCACCTTCCCCTCATACCTGTACCTGTGTTCGTACCTATACCTGTGTTAATACCAGTATCTGTACTCGTACCTGTGCTCGTACCTGTACCTGTGCTCGTACCTGTACTCGTACCTGTACCTGTACCTGTACCTGTGCTCGTACCTGTACCTGTGCTCGTACCTGTACGTCAAACTAAATAAACAGAAAGAGACTAACACGAGACTCCCCCACACTGGCGTCTCCTTCACAAATACCAAAAAATCTTGGCCAGAAACAATTTTTTAAAGATGAAGAAAACGTCAACAATGGAGGGGAGACTCAAGGGAGCTTTTGAGAGGATCTACAGTGGCAATTCTCTCTCGCTCTCTGTCTCTGTCTCTCTGTCTGTCTGTCTGTCTGTCTGTCTGTCTGCCTGCCTGCCTGTCTGTCTGTCTCTCTCTCTCTCTCTCTCTCTCTCTCTCTCTCTCTGGTATCCGAAGGTGATATTTGACCGGCCAATCTTCTGCAGTAAAGTTATTATCATCTTCATTCTGTCACGAGCTACTACTGGGAGTGTGTGAAAGAGAAGGAAAGAAGGAAGAGAACAAGGTCATGGTGAAGGAAGAGAGAAGGAAGAGGACAAGGTCATGGTGAAGGAAGAGAGAAGGAAGAGGACAAGGTCATGGTGAAGGAAGAGAGAAGGAAGAGAACAAGGTCATGGTGAAGGAAGAGAGAAGGAAGAAATGGATGTTAATGGAATACGAGAGAGACCACTATAATAAAGAAAATTACCAACAAAAACAGTTTATATATATATACAGGAAGGCAGGAAGTATTAATGTGTAGAGAGCTGTAAAACTTGGTGGTCGAGTGATGTTAACAGGACATCCGCCCAACGTGCACTAGAGGGCAGCAGCGTGAGAACTACGAGGTGAGAGTTAACAAAACGGCACCAGAATAAATATCGTATGGAAATAAAGAGAGCAAGACTTAATTTAGTTGGGAAGAGAGGCATACTAATAAGAGCTCTCTCTCTCTCTCTCTCTCTCTCTCTCTCTCTCTCTCTCTAATACTGACCCTAAAGTTTTATTTTGTCTCTTTCCTCACAACTCACAGATAAGTTTTCAAATTATATATATATATATATTTATACGTACCATATATAATAAAGCCCAAATTTAAAGCAAAAATCTTAAAACTGAGTACAATGAGTTAGCTCAGCAAGATATGTTTTAACACCTTGAGTACGATGATTTAACCCGATGAGTACCATGATTTAACCTGAGTACGATGATTTAATTCCATGATCATTATTATTTAACCTCGAGTATAATGAATTAAACTATCGTATTCCAGGGGTTGTCATCATATACAAGGGGTTAAGTAGTCCTACTCAAGGGGGTAATGTTACCGCACTTAAGAGGTTAAATTATATTGTACTCGAGGGGGTAAGCTATCATACTCAGGGGTTTAAATTATCATACTCAAGGGGTTAAGTCATCATACTCAAGGGGTTAAGTCATCATACTCAAGGGGTTAAGTCATCATACTCAAGGGGTTAAGTCATCATACTCAAGGGTTTAAGTCATCATACTCAAGGGTTTAAGTCATCATACTCAAGGGGTTAAGTCATCATACTCAAGGGGTTAAGTCATCATATTCAAGGGGTTAAGTAGTCCTACTCAAGGTGTTAAGTCGTCATACTCACGGGGTTAAGTCATCATACTCAAGGGGTTAAGTCATCATACTCAAGGGGTTAAGTCATCATACTCACGGGGTTAAGTCATCATACTCAAGGGGTTAAGTCATCATATTCAAGGGGTTAAGTAGTCCTACTCAAGGTGTTAAGTCATCATACTCACGGTGTTAAGTCATCACATTCAAAAAGTTAATAGAAGATCACACATAATAATTATTATCCCAGTATATTGTAACAAGTAATGAGTTACACCACTAGTAGTTCAAGTCTCAACATGGCCAGTGATCAAAATTCACTTCACTTTAAATTGTATTTCATATTTAATTACAGTACGCGGTCGAGTCCTTCCCAGTTCCCGAAAGCCCAAACCGGAAGCGGAAGTGGCCATATATATTAGGAAGCCGGAAGTATTCTATTAGTTCGTAAGTGTTGCGCTAAAAAAATGAACATTCCGAGAGATGTAAGGGAATCAGTTTCACGTGCTTCTCCACCCTTCATTATGAGACCGTCTCCCGGGGCCAGAGGGTAATTTAACCTGAATAGAATCACATGAAAATTTGTCTCCCTCCCCAAGCTTATTTCTCCTGATGGTGAAATACCCTAACGTTAACTGGGGGGTTAGGTTAGGTTAGAATGAATTGGGCTAGGTTAGGTTAGATTAGCGTTAGGGTGGTTTAATCTGAAGGTGAAATAAACAGAGGGGCTAATCTTCATTTGATTCCCTGAAAGTTTAGTGTCAATCGGTCAGTTGATTTAGTAGAAGTTGGTGGACTAAGATAAACTAAACACAACTCGGCAATTATTACACAAAGGACTAATTAAGGTACAGTTGCGGCTAAAATTCCCTAGATACTTGGCAGTATCTGACTTGTAAATAAGTTCTTGAGGATGATTAGGTGAAGGAGATTGCAGTTTAATATATTTTCTCAGATATTTCATTGTATTAAGGAGTGTTTTTCTTCCCTCCAATTTTGTGGTTCCGATATAATAAGTGAAGGAAAAACAGCGTTACTAGATATAACCAATCATATTGATATATCACCCACAAGTAGATGCCAGATATTGCCAAGTGTCCAGGGAATTATGTCCGCAACTGTACAGGTATAACCAATTAAGTACACTAAACACTCAATTAATACACCTCAATGCAACACAACATCACCGAAAAGTTCACAAAATACCCAAGCGACGAAGAACACGTTGTAAGTTTACATAAATACCTCGTTGGTGTTAAGTCTTGGTAATGTACAGTAAATTACACGCCATCTGCTACAATCAACGTAACATTTTTACCCAACCTCAGAGACCATATTGTTGATGCGAAGACTTTGTGAATACATAAACATGTTAATATTCAGCATTACGTCGACTTAAAACTCAAAATTTTACATCACGTCGACTTAAAACTACAAAACATCACGCCAACTTAACTCAAAAGTATATAGCATGACGTCGACTTAGCTCAAAATTATAACACGTCGACTTAACTCAAAACAACACATCACGTTGATTTAAAAAGAAAAAAAACTTACGCAGCAGACACAGTGACGGGATGGGGGGGCAGGTAGTAAACAAAGAGAAAATTCTAGTTTCCCTGATGACGGATACTTCATTTTATACATGAAAAAAAAAAACAGGAGTGAATTACCTGTTATTAAGTTATTATAGACAAATTATCGTGCTAACAAGGCAGGGCGCAGCGTTGGTACCGTGTTCCTGCCGTGCACGTCAACCAATCAGAGGCCGCCTTTACCACTTCCTCCACGTATATAATTCTGAGGTGTTTTGACCAATCATGGATCACCTGCTCTATTGCCAACCTCGTAACACGAATGGACACTGACCAATCTCAGACCATCTAACATATTTCAAACCAAGCAATACTACAGTACACTGGCCAATCACAGGCCATCTCCTCCACGTAACACATTAAACCGACCAATCACAGATCATCTCCACATTAACACCACACCCAACTAACCACTCATAGATCATCTCCACATTTACACCACACCCAACTAACCAATCACAGATCATCTCCACGTTAACACCACAGCCAACTAACCAATCACAGACCATCATCTCCAATTTCAATCAGGCAACATCTACAGTAGGTAACAGGCAGCTACCAAACAGGGAGGTACTACCGCCAGGGAAGATATTGGAAGCATAATGTGCTGCCATATGGCATCACGAAAATTATGACCAAGTCCCAGGTTACTGACCTGACTTTTTGCCTCATTTACACACAATTGCAGGGTTTCAATTGTTTCTCTTACTATTGACAACACAACATACATATATTGTGTCTCACTTTTGATTTTTATGGTTCTTTATAGTATTATTATTACAGTGTTGTTATTGTTATTATTTTATTTTATTTTTAGATTTTTATTATAAATTTTATTTGCTATGAATAATAATAAATAATAATAATAATAATAATAATAATAATAATAGTAATAATAATAATAATAATTATTACTATTACTATTATTATTATTATTATCATTATTATTATTACATTTTCGCCCCCCAGGAGCCGACGTGGGTCAGTGCCCTGTGCCTGGGTCGGCTAATGCCCGTAAAAAAAAAAGGGTTTAAGATACGCCTCCCCCTACACACACCAATGACGTCACCGTGGACAAAATCCTTCAATCAGATTTTAAAGGTTGAAAATTTCCACCCTTGCTTATGGTTCTTATAACTTCAAATTGGTTAGATTTTGTTGGTTAGGCTAGGTTAGGTTAGGTTAGGCTAGGTAAGGTTAGGCTAGGTCAGGTTAGGTTAGGATGGGATCAGTTGAAATAGGATGAGAAGCAAGTGTCATCCTGCTGGTCACGTTACTCTGAGCAAGGCATCGAATTATCCCCTCCCTCCCTCCCCTATTATTATTCCATATCCTCGTCTTCCCCTCCTACACACCTCATTTCCCTTCTTCTTCTTCTTCACAACTCATTCAACCTCCCCACCCTCCTTCCTTCCCTCACATCCATCACTCTTTCCTTCCCTCTCACCCATTTATGTCTTCCTTCCCTCACTATTTCCTTGACTTCCACATTCTTTTCTCCTCCGTCTTCTCAGAGCCTGGACAGGACGACCCAATGGCTGTGATCTTAAATATCTTTTGCTGTGGGCATTATTTTTCTTGTTTCCTCTCGAAGAGCCTGACCCAATAGGCTAAATTCTTCCTTTACAAAATACACTTCTTCCCATTAAAACAAATTATTACTTATAAATTCGGGTAATATATAAAGATTTTTTAACGTCGAAATCGAAAACTTATTCCCCCAGAAATCAGAGTGGCATTTTCTTCTATATTCGGTGACAATAACAAAAGCCTATTGCATCTCCCAGTGACTTCCTCCGACTTTTAGAGATGGTGGATAGAACTGGAGGAACTCGCTTACGTTTTTCGGGAAAAGACGTAATAAGCGAAATGGTGGTGAGATCGTAAGTCGAAAATAGTGTGGAGGCAAACGCAGGATGAAGCCGCCCGTGTCAATATTATGGCGGCCAACACACCGAGATCGATGGCTTGTTGATATAACGTCGGCTTCAAGTTCCCTTACCACCGTCATGAAATGCACATTATATGTTGTCTACCTCGTCATCAACTCAACGATACGCGGTATAGGATAAAAGGCTTCTAAAACTCCCATGATTTATAAATATTCAGTACCGTCTGGCGTCACTAACTTCTAATCTGGAACAATATCTCAAAATTCACTTTAAAACAAAAGACAGTCGACCTCTTGTTTATCTAGAGATGGTTCAGTGTTATAGACGCTGCTCACGCACTGTCTTCACACAAGTAAACCAAAACATTTAATGTTCATGATTTTTCAACAATTTCCACCAATGTGTACACGATAAACAATATCCAGTCTTCTCAGAACCTCTTTAAAACCAGAGCAAGAGAGAAGCTTTCGACAAAACCAGATGCAGGACAACAAAATTCAAATTTCTTTCTGCAGAGAATCCAGAACCCTACTGGCGACTATTTAGCACACATACAATTTGTCAAGACAAAGAACAACAAGACGCAGTAACTCGTCAACAAAGACCCAGGCCGCGGCGCACGGCTTGTTTTGCCTCGCGTGCTGCGGCGGTATTTAATTCAAATGAAATTCGCGTGCCACAGGGGAGTAAAAATAACATTCCTCTCTAAAATGGATACTTCCACTTCAAACTGAATTCAATTGATTGAATTCTCTAAGCATAGCACAAGCATCTGCAAGGCCCCAAAGACATGATTTAAGAATTCTCGTGAGAAACAGTCTTGATGTGCTAAAATATTTCCCCAAAGAAATGTCAGGTGACGAGCGGGCATGATGGGGGAAGGGGGAGGACAAGGGAGGCACCGAGGCAGACGTCAAGTGTCAGTCAACGGTAAGACACGGTGAGGGAGGGGGGTGAGGGGGTGGGGGGGGGTTCGTCACGCTAACCTCTCTTTGTTTGACCCCCCCTTCCTCCCCCCCCCCTCCTTGCGCAGAGGTAAACAAACTGGACAATACAGAGAGGTAGATAATAAACGGGAAGGGGAGGAGTAAAGGAACTTGGTGGGAGAGATTAACGTGAAGAGTGGAGGAATTATGACCAAAAGGAACACGAGAGACTCAGAGACACAATGAAGGAGAGAATAAAGAAAAGCGAAATTAACACAGACGATGTAAATGGAAGAAGAGCTGACAACAAAAGAGTCCGGAGATCAAAGACCGATGAAGGGTGAAAAATAAAAACAAAATAGATGTAATACGAAAGGGAGAGGGAAGGAGGAAATTATAATAAAAGAGGACGTAATGAAAACAGGAGGAGAAAGGGAGAAATGAAACGACTCGAACGAGGAAACGGGAAGGAAAATGAAGAAACACGGGACAGGAAATAACTCACACGGGGACAAAGACACAAACCGAGAAGGGGAATGGAAGGAAGGGAATAATGAGGAACAAAGAGAGAACAAAGGATGATAACACAAAAACAAACCGAAATACCAGATGAATCCGACACGCGAACGACCCCAGGATGATCACCGGCCCGAGATGAGTCAATAATGATCAAGTCTTCAACAAATGTCTCGACTCTCTATATACATTGTTTATATAATTGCACTATATATATATATATTGTTTTTATACCTACACTGTCTATGTATGTTGTTTTTTATACACACATCATCTATGTACACTCGCTCCAAAAAATAACCTTACGATTTTGTGAGACAATGATACAACGGACGAAGGGTTTTGACAATTCTACCGAGACAAGAGGAATCGCGGTGTTCATTTTGAAATTCATTGGATCATTCCGTAAAGATATTTTTGGAGAGCTATAAATTGTTTTTATACCTGCATCTTCTATGTACACACGATCTATAAATCATCTGTGTACACTTCGCTGTAGCAATCTGACACCACAGACGATAGATATTGCAAAATGCCATTTATCTCTTGCTAGCGACATTTCCTGTTTTATCTACAGTAAGTATTGTTATTATATTCACATTCAGAAGAAAATATATTAATCTTGTGAACAGCTGTGTAGCGTTGTTCATGGTGGTGGTTATGTTAGGGAGTATTAATCATTTAGAGAATCATTGGACGAATTGTAAGCCGATATTTTTTTGATCACCGTTTATATTCCTGTATTGTCTATGCACAGCCTGAACAAATGTGATATTGTTTTGAGGATTTTATGAGATAAATATACAGTATAATATTACTATTACTATTAACAATAATATGGTAACAGTAAAACAAATAAGGTAAAACACAAACGCCACTCATCCGGCTGAGAAGACTTTCAGAAAATGTTAGTAAAGGAGAAACGTCGAAATTCACGAAGGATTGCGAATTCGCCTTCCTCCCTCCCTACCTACCTCATTATTTGTCAACTCTGACCTACCGTATCTAATATACAACAATAAACCAGAAATTAAGAATCGGCCAGCCTCTGTTTAGCGTTGAGGTCTGTTTTAATGGGACCTGTTCTAGGAGGAAAGAGGGGGGGAGGCTTTTAATAGGGGGTGTTAAGAGAAACTTTTATCGAAGGGGGAGGGGGGAGGCAAATTTGGGTCCAGATTGGCAGAAAAATCATAGAACAATACAGAAAAGTCCATTATTTTTTCTTAGTATGACCTTGGAGCCCAGTAAGGTCACCTGATGACGTATCTCCCGGCTCTGGCTTAATACACAACAATGGATCATAACTCTGTAAAAAAAAAAGCTCACACACACACACACACACATTCATATTCACCATTACTTCCAAGTTTCGTCAATTTCCACTGAAATATATCGAACGATTTAAACTTACAAACTTATGATTACAGACAGACAAACTTTTGATTACAGACAACTTCCATGATGACAGACACATACACAACAAACACACGTAATGATTGCTATATCCCCCCCCAACCTCTCTCCTCCCTGCCTGGGTCGGAAGGATAATGAAAAAGGTCAAATTTTATATAATCATACTATAATGTGTTAGTTTGTCTCGAGTTATATTTTAAGTCAAATATCATCATAAATAACTACGATCATTTGAGGGAAATAATATTTACTTTTTATTGTTTTGAGTTTGAATCCCTAAAACCTGAACGGGAGAAAGATGAATATTACCTGAGACTCCCAACTTCTAAAACGAGAATCTAAACTACCCGAACGAGACTCTGAACCACAGGAACGAAAATTTCAAACTATTCTAACGAGACAACAAACCGGCTGATCAAAACACCAAAAGCTAGTACTAGATTAACCTCTTCATTCTGAGCTGTAGTCGTAGCTAAAGACTCGACACAGCTCGGTACAGGTATGGGACTGTTCTCCGTGACTAATACCATACAGAGTTTCAAGAAAGATCATCTGGAGAAATGGAGGAGTGCTGAACGTGAGACAATTATACCCCAGGATTAAGAAGTCACAAAGATTCATCACAACAAACAAACATGCTAACAAATACATATAAACAACAGATATACACAGGTTAGACTGACACCCCACGACGATTATATTCACCATAGAGGAAAAAATAATAACAGAGGAACAAATCAGAATAAGATAAACACAAACATGAGAGTAATAAAAGGGGGAACCCAAGAAGGCCCGAAATGATGGGAAAAGGAGCAGATGATGAGAGTTGTAGGGGTAAGGGAAGGGGAGAGGGAGTGAGAGGGAAGGGGAGAGGGAGTGAGAGGGCCGGGGGGGCGTATGACCAAGATATCCAGAAGGACGGGGAGAGGAATGAGCTTGTCACGCCATCTTCCACTTCACCAGACGATTTGCGAACGACCATCAGTGTGAGGGGAAGAAAAGGGGAAGAAGAGGGGGGGAGAAGGGGGAAGAGGAGGGGGGGAGAGGAAAAAGGAGAAGAGGGAGTGATGGAGATGGGGACCGAAAGGGAGGAGAGAGTGATGAGAGGTGGGGAACGAGAGGGAGAGAGGAATGAGAAGAAGGGAGGAATGGAGATGAGAAGGAAGAGGGAGGAGAGTGTGATGGAAAAGAAGAGAGAGAGGGAGGAGGGAGTGATAAAGATAGGATAGGGGAGGGAGTGATGGAGATAGGAAAGGAGAGATAAGAGGGAATAATGGTGATGGGTGGAGATCTTGAGAGAGGGTAAGGAAGGAAAAGTGATAAGAGGTGGGCGAAGGAAAAGAAAGGGAGAGGAGGCAAAAAGAATGGAAGGAAAAGGGCAAAGAGGCAGGGTAGGGATAGGGAGAAGTCACATAAGAGGGTGAAAGAAGAGATAGAAGATAGGGAAGGGGGCGGGGGAGGTGTGGGAGGAGAGAGTGGATAAGAGGTAAGGGAAGAGAGCTGTTGTAGTTGTCAAGGGGAAATACAGCGCCGCGTGATGGTCTTGGTGGGATGGGAACCGGTAATGTCCAGGAGATATAATATAGGGAGGGGAGGGGATAGGTAATACTCCCTCCCCATCCCTTTACCTCTCATCCCTCTTACTTCTCCTCTTTTCCGCCACCTCTGCTCCCCTCTTCCCCCTCCCCTCTCTCTCCTCTCCTCCCTTCCCCCACCTCTCCTCTCCTTACTTCCCTCACCTCTATCTCACACGGAGGGAGGGAGGAGAAAATAAATTCTACCCTCTCCCCTTATTCACCCCATCTGGGAGTAAATGAGAGAGAGAGAGAGAGAGAGAGAGAGAGAGAGAGAGAGAGAGAGAGAGAGAGAGCGCTTCCACACTCACTTTCCCTTCCCTTCCCATATGAAAGAGGGGGAGAGGCAGAGAAGTAGAAGCAAAAATAAAATAATATACATGGCTCTCACAGTGGTCAGGTGAAGAGTGTTTTAGAAGCATAGTGACTCCCCCTGTGAGTTATGGTATGTTCCTGTGTTGACGTTAATATTTTTTTTCCTTTTCCGACGGACAATTTCCTATTTCATTTGATTTATATAATGTCCTTTTAAATTTTTATATATAATATATATTTTAAGAATATTATTTAATGGAACTATAAACATTTCGTGTCTTCCCATAACCACTGATATAAAAATACATATTATAGAAATTTGAGTCAGAAAAACACACTCGTGTCCTTCCATAACCACCAAATACACATCCACATATTTTAAAACAGAGAATATATAAAAAACAACGATGTGTATCCATATATCTTATCAAAAACAACCACACAACTTATAAACACAACCAGGCGAAAAACACACACACACACACACACACACACACACACTCTCAACAAAAGGGCGCGGGTCCTTCTCCTCGCCCACAGGAAATGCTCGGCTGCACACGGAGCTCCACTTCCAGAAATACCGCATACATCTCGCCACAGGTCCTCGGTGACACACACACACACACACACACACACACGGATAAACAGCCTCCATACATCAACACACAAGACATGATGGCGGTATACGTGTCTCCCACCTCACTTGTTTTCGGGCATCACCTGAGACTTCAACTGTGCGCCAACTTTAAAGGGACGCGCGAGTAGGAGAAAGGGTCTCAGTTTTGGCCGGATTGTTTACTGTACGTTTAGCGGACCGTGAGAACTGGAAAAGCACGAGGGATTGTGAGAGAGTATAAGAAAGATTTTTACGCATTTCCGTGATTAAGTAAACAAAAATGACTTTACGGGAGAGAGAGAGAGAGAGAGAGTGTGTGTGTGTGTGTGTGTGTGTGTGTGTGTGTGTTATCACCAATTTGAGGGAGGCATTTAACGTAAGCTAAGTTTCTCTCTTTACTGAGAGACCTCTAAACACTTGAACACTTGGGGACGCCTGAGGACACTTCGACACCTGGAGACACCTAGATACGTTGGGACACCTCGACACCTGGAGACACCTGAGGGTACAAGAGGTGGCCAGTAAGACGGAAACTTGAATCGTCTCGAAAAAGTTGTAGCTGCCCAATGAAGCGATGCAGGAAGTTTAAACACGCTGAGTTGTGGGTCGGGTGATGAGGACGGGGAGGGGGTGGGGCCGGCGTGGGCGTGGGTCGGGGCATGCGGGCGGGTCGTGGAGTGGGGTCATGTGAGCGTGGGTCGGGAATGGATGCGGGCGTGGGGGGTCACGCGGCGTGGGTCGGGGTCATGCGGCGTGGGTCGGGGGTCATGCGGGCGTGTCGGGGTCATGCGGGCGTGGGTCGGGGTCATGTGGGCGTGGGTCGGGGTCATGCGGGCGTGGGTCGGGGTTAGGTGGGTGTGTGCTACAGTAGTACTCTAGACGTTGTTGAGGGAGGATGAGATAATCTTGGGTTCAGAGGAAGGGGTGTAGTGGTGGGCGTGGGAGGCTGTAGAGGGCGTGCATCTCCAGGTGAAGGTCATAGTGATCGGGTGGGGTTGGGATCGCGGTACAGGGCGTGTGTCCCTCAAGGCATGGGTCGTGATGAGGGTCGTGTACCTCGGTACATGGGTTTTAGTAATAGGCGTGGGTTACGATGATGCGTGTGTACCCCGGGGCGTGGGGTCATATTGATGGGCGTGTGCCTAAAGGTGTGGGTCACAATGATGGACATGTAGTTCGGGGCATGGGAAATAATGACTGGCGTGTGCCTCGAGGGGTTAGTGGGGGGTGGCATGGGGGCCGTGATAGAGGCGTGTCACTCCTACACCCCCCCCTTCCCCCACCACCACCATGTGAGCGACAGGAATTCATACATCACACACCCTAATTCTCAGGCGACACCTCTGACACCCCGACTTGGCTGCCGAGGTTCACCTTACAGACAACAACAGTACACAATACTCCACCTTCAGGAGCTCCAAGCCCTTCGAAACACCTGGTGACTGAGAGCTCGTGACTTGACTACTACTTGGCATGCACCCAAACAGGTACACAGACAATGGAGGAGAGAAGGGAAGTGTTAAGAGGTGACGGAGGTGAGGATGATACTGGAATGCTCAACTGGCAGCATCTGGTGTGTGTGTGTGTGTGTGTGTCCTGGGGGAGAGAGACTACTTCCCGTGACTCTTATTACTGCGGCCATCACTTAAATCCCTCATTCTCTCCCCCTCCCTCTATCTCCCTCTTCCCTCACGTGCCATCGCTAACAGATTTTCTTAGGGATGAACAGATTACCTTTAACATTAACGTACAAGCTGTATTATTACAAATATTAAGTACATTACATAACGTATCCAACACAGTTTATTTTTTGAATGACTAACAGCGAATCTAACCTTCTATTAATATTTTATGTTGTATTGTATATGACTAACCCCCACACATCCCCCCACACACAAGGTCCTAAGCTACACCTAACATTAAGCCGTGATAGACTACCACACACCACACTCATTAGGACCCACACCTTCGACCCCCTCAAACTCCTCCTCACTGGGACCTGAACCCGCGTCATGAAACCTCTTTCACTCTTGGACGGGCCTTAATAAACTAAATGACCTGAAACCATCTCCAAAAAACCTTAGAGGGACCCAAAAGAACCTGGCAGACCTAAAGAAACCTCCAATAAGGAATCTAAAGCATCCTCAAGGAACCTACAATTGAGACCTGAAACCACCTTCAAGAAACCTATAAACGTGAACTGAGACCATCCTCAAGAATTATCCATAAGAGACCAGAAACTATTGTCAAAAAACCTCAAACATGAACCAACAACAACTCTCCCGCCCAGTCCCCATCAACAGACCTCAACCACCCCAGTGTGTCAGCCCTCAGAGCCCCGCCACCACCACACAGGAGAAGACAACAAGACAACAACACAAGAAAGAAGAAGACACGACACCCTCTGTTTTCCCCACCACCACATCTCTCATACGTTGCTAAACATGTGACCACGGCCATAATGCCCCCGGCTTATCACACAACCAATCAGAGTCGACCAGTAAATCACGGGTCCTCGCCCTTGGTGCCCTATCGCTGTCAACTTTAGCCCTGGGACACCCATGAAAAATTCATAAGATCGGGTTAAAAATGCAAATCCCTGGTATAAAACTGGGGAAAATTTTCTCGAGGTGTAATAGGATATTTTCCGTGTGTCTATATGTTAGTGTCACGCCTCGGCCGACTCTGTGCGCTGGGAGTCGTTAAGGGGAAACGAAAAAAAAAAATCTATATATATGTCGGGATTATATAATTTATAAAAAATGAATATCGTGTTCTTGTGTGTAGTTCAAGACAATGATTTCACTCGAAGCTCTGACGGATAAAAGTATATTTTTTCTTTCTTTATTAACTCGAGCAGACATCAGTTCGTCTTTCTCTATAATCACAGACAAATAGTCGAGCGGTTACTCCCACCTATATGTGGCGTGTAGGTGTATAGCATGACGTCATCAACGCGGGGAGAAGTGTTGTGAGGTAGGCCACTAGGGTCGAGGTGGACCACTAGCGTCGAGGTGGGCCACTAATGTCGAGGTGGGCCACTAGCGTCGAGGTGGTCCACTAGTGTCGAGGGGGGCCACTCGCGTCTGAAAGTGTCATGTTTGGGTGCCATATCTCGTGTCCGGGAGGCGTCCAGTTACTCACCTCACCTGGAGAGCAGCCTTCAAGTTTCTTACTCCGCTGGTGTTATGTTGGGAGATAAAATCCCACTAAAGGAAATAAAATAGAAAACCCAACTAAAGAAAATGTCAATGAAGAAATCGAATCGAAAATCCAAATAAAGAAAATCCCACCGAAAAAATATATCCACCAGATTAAGCCACGTAAATCTGTATGATCTTGGAGGTGTGTTATTTTACCAGCAAGGTTCTGTCTATCAGGACTTTGACAGACCAAAGCTACAACGAGTAATTTTTTTCTGCTGTTGATCATTTTTTATCCTGACAGACTGATGGTGCGTCTTGGCTGACAGCAACGTGTGGGTGTGCCTGCTGATGGCGGGTTGATCATTTGGTACCTGCTCCTCACCCACACAACACACAAGGGCTATAGTAGGGCCTATGGACGTGCCCCTCACCCACACGCCAGAGTAAGGGCATGAGTAAACCCTATGGACGTGCCCCTCACCCACACGCCAGAGTAAGGGCATGAGTAAACCTTATGGACGTGCCCCTCACCCACACGCCAGAGTAAGGGCATGAGTAAACCTTATGAATATATTTTAACTTGAAAACAAAAGACCTCTAAACACTTTTCTTGTGACGACTGACTCCACTACTCTGGCTACTGAGGTCACTATATCCCTGGATAGTGAGAGGATATGTCACTATTCTCCTGTCTGGAGTGGTAACGTTACTGGTCTGTCTAGTGAGAGGCGACGTCATATTTGAGCTGTAACGTCACCAAGACCATAGAGTGCAAATAATGACGTCACAAGTGAGTTCTGACGTCAGTATGGTTACGTGACGGGAGGCTGGGACGCCCACGAGACCCCTGGGGCGGGGCCACCACGACCTACGGGGGCGCCTCGCTCACCAGGGGGGTGATTTATTTGCCCTATGCCCTAACAACCCACAAGGGAAAGACCACCTGAGGGGCACACGGGTAGGGGGCAGGACAAGGGCAAGGAGGGGAATGTGGAGGAGGGGCAAGGGAAGTATAGTACTGAGAAAAAAGGGGGAGGGGGAGGAGCACGGAAGGTGGGGATGAAGTGAAGCAAGGAGGGGGTTTCAGGTGGTTGGTTGCCGAGGTGGGGCAGGTTGAGGTGGAGCAGATTGAGGCAGGAACAAGGTGAAGTGAGGCATGACGAAGTAAATGCGAGTCAGGGGAATGGAGCAAGCGACCTACAGTAAAAGCTGAAGAACCCGTCTTCGCCAAACAACAACAACATCAATAATCACAAAAACAAAACAATAATAAAAATAACAATAACAACACCAATGTCACCCTCTTCAGGTGTTAAGTCTCCACTAATACCAAAAGGAAATGAAAACCTCCATCCACCTGTATCCGATTAAGGTCACGACAGATAGACGAGGTGGTTGGTGGCTGTCAGGGCATCTACACCCACCACACCCATGAACCAGGACCTAAGTGGGATCTCCGGCGCCTCAACACCCTCTACACTGACAGAATCTTAGCGCAGGGGGAGAGGATCAGAGGGCATACACAGTACACACAATTTCTCACTGGGGGAAATATTATGATAGAAGAGGAAAGAGAGAGGAGAGAAAAATAGGAAAAGAGAGGAAAGAAAACAAGGAGAGAAGAAAGGAGAGGAGAGAAAACACATCGGAGGGGAAAAGGAGAGGGGGGAGAAGGGAGAAAGAGAGGAGAGAAAAAGAGGACAAAGGGAGAGGAGAAGAGAGAAGAGACCAAAAGGGAAGGAAAACTCTCATCCACTCTGTATCTGACATAATGACAGACAGACGATAGAGCAGTATTATCAGGCATCTACACCATCATTAACGAACCGTGACCCCAGCATCTCCGGAGGCCTCACACTTATATACGACACAGAACGGAAGTGTAGGGGGGAGAGGACCTGAGGGATATACAGTGTTACACATTGTACTAGAAGACAGATAGAAGAGAATGATAAAAGAGAAAGAGAGAGAGGTAGTGTCAGGAAAGAGAGGGCAGGCAGAGAAGAAAGGAGAGAAAAACACATCGGGAGGGGAAAAGAGGGGGAGAAGGAGAGCAGTAGAGGAGAGAAAGAGGACAAAGGTAGAGGAGAAGAGAGAAGAGGTTTTGTTTAACAAATGGCTATGTGAGCTTAGAAAGAAGCCTGCCTATTCTTAGAGAATCTGTCAGGTCTTGACACTGGAGGGTGGTATCACTCTCACTGCCGCCAGCAGGAGTAGAGGTTCACACACAAAGAAATATTAATTATATCTTATTAACAACCATGTCAGAGAGCAGGTCAGGTCTATATGGGTAGCCAGTCACTCACGCCATGCAGTGCATAGAGGTCTGCAATGCATCATCTATTTTAATAATCTATATATAGCCGGATCTATGTAACGCCACTGTTCACCGCTACGCAGTGACAGAGGCTCACACAAAGAAGGAAATGCATCACATTCACCAGCAGCATATATAAATAAAAGTGGATTACATACATTGAGTCAGAGACCAATTGAAGACTATTCAGGCATACAAATCAGATAAATATGCTAACGCCCGGCACCTGATTCTGGTTCGAAGAATTTGGTGAAACCAAAGACAGTGTCAGGGTGGCCTGAAGCCTCATGCGCCATTCAATAACACGACAGGTTCATATGTTGAAATGTTTATCACAAAGTTTACATGTTGAGCGGGGTTCCGGTGCATGGGCACAGGCGTTACTAACCTGCCGATGTTCGTATCTGGCCTCAATTCTGGCCACGACTACATCACATTGTTCGTTCGTCCTGGCGCTGGCCATACCGGCACTTTGGTGTCAGCGTGCACTTGGTTTATTTACCACACTACAACCGTTGTGGTCTACTTTCACTCTTCTAGATCAGAGTTCAGATTCAATCAACAAGTTTTAATTACGCAGTATTGGACACCAAGGTCGTGGTCAACACTTTTTCTATACGTGCCCTTATTGGCCGCCCATCAAAGCATACCGCGGATATCTGACGAATATGACGGAATCTGAAATTGATACGAAAAGTTGTTCTCATTATGCAGTTATCACATTCCTTAATATCACAGCAACTTTAGACATAGAACTCACTTGGCTTTCGTCATTACCTCTTAAAGTTAATTTTGAGAGTTTCACAGAATACTCACCACCTCCATTTTCTTGAGGGCAGTCTGTGGCTAAGTAGATTCTGCAGTTAGTTCAGGTTTAAGCAAGCGGCCCAGTTGTTCAGCCTTCCCTGTTTAGTTGACACTACTATCTCTTTTTCTTTTTATATATTACAGACCAAAGGCCTGTCCTACCTGTGTTTGTCTGCACAGAACCATCAAAGCAGCAAAATATTCTACTGATTTAATACTTCTGTGTCTGTTAATAGTTTCTAGGTAAAAAGATACATCTCACCTATCGGTGTTTAATATTTGCTGGCCATCAACAGAATACCATTAGGAACCGATGGCTGTCCAGCCATGGAGAATGGCATAATGGTGTCTGTTCAGTACTGGGACATTCAGTTTCCAGGAGATCTGCAACACTTTTATGTAGCTCACGCCCAGTAGCCTTTTAAAGGCCATGATGGTCGGACGGCTTTTAGGATAGAAACATCAACTCCAGTTTGAGTTGCAGTTTGGCAGAACCATGTTCTTTCAAAATCAAACATGCAGATTAAGAGGGCTTATCCTCTCGATAGGAGGGCAGGTCCGGAGCTCTTCCCTCATGTTTACAATTTGGCTATTTTGGGCAATTCCAGATGACGCAGGTTTCATTTCTCTTGCACTGCTCAAGGCTGCTGGAGTTGCTTGAAGGGAATAGGGCCGCCAGAAGATGTGGAGAGCATGATAGTCAAATCTCACAGAACGAATGAAGTGAAGATATAGTGCTAATGAGCATAGGTGATGTTAATTCCATAGCCCTGCCAACAAGGGTTTCGGAGGGGTTTAATGTTAGCTGCATTAGTTTGTCGCCAGCGTTGCTGATGTAAAAGTTTGCACTATTCACACGCCCCAAGATATTTGTGAGCTACAAGGCATGTTGTTAATGTTATAATAAAGAGGCAGAGAGAGCAGTGATTTATATTTGCGACCCTCGTCTTGTCAACAGATATTACAGACCGCATTCAACACCCCCTCTCGAGCAAACACATTCAGCGTTGCTTGAGCCTGAGTTTGGTTTATAGGCTGGCACGCAGATAACAGGCACATATTTCGCTATTGAACTGGAATGTCATACGTTGGTGCATCAGCATATTAAAGAGCATAGACTTAACACTCCTCCCTGAGGTGCCCAGCCTCAAATGATCTTATTCTGGCACTTTTTAACTCCCCTAAACAGAACATCGGTGACAAATTTGTTTACAGATAACTTTATCCATGTCAGAGTATACTTAAAATGTACCAGCTTAAGATAATGTCTCATTAGCTACATCAAAAGTTGATTTAAGGCTCCAGTGGGGCTGTTTGTGTCTTATCTTTTTGAGGAATGCGATATTTCAAAAGCATGTCTGTGTGCTACGCCTCTGCATGGAACCCGTACAGATTAGGGGGCAGCTTGTCTTCATGGACTTAAAACATGAGACGGTTTAGAACAACTCTTTCAAGGACTTTACACACACAGGATGTAAGTGAAATTGGGCCTGAAGTTTGGAGAAATTAGGCTTTAGGGATTGGAAGTGTTTCCATGGGAGAGTCCATGCTCCAGGCAGAATGTGTGAGTGGCCTATTTGATACAGGCTAAGCAGTGGGATGGTTAGGATCTCTATTCAACAATTCCCAGGGTAAAGAGAAGTTGTTATCCCTCACCAGGAGGATGACTGCCTATTAGTGCTACAGCATCTGTAAAAGTTATAGGAAACTGGTTTAAAGGGTCTGGGAGAACAGGTTATTTCAATATTGAAACCCATAATGTGTGAGGAAATAAGATATTGTTTATGTCAGAGGCAGTGGTATGATTCAGAGACACACCAGACCATTGGTCTAATAGCACAAGTCAAAGAATATTCTGCAGCCAGTGACAAAGCTGAACTGGCAAGGACTTGCACGGCCTTGACTTTTCTTCCATTTCTGCCAGAGTGGTTGTTCTATTAACTTCAAGAATTATACCAATAGGTGCTTCACCTGACCTTGAGTTCACGAAATTCTGTTAGCTTTGAGGAAAGCCAAAGGTTGTCACCAGTTTTATTTTGCTTATATGTTGGCAAGCTGTTTGCTATCTCTCCTTCTTGGTGAGATAAGGTGTCCACAGAGTGTGGTTTTCAGTGTCAGCCCCCTTCCTCCTGACTTCAACCCAGGTGGTATATAATATGTGGTAATGACATTTATAAGATCGCGAAATTCATCCATCAGACCCAGGGGTGTATATCCAGAGCACCATCTGAGGATGAGGCCTTGGAAGTGCAGTGAAGATTATCTGGGAGATACAATTGAGCTTTAGGATGTAGCCTCGTACTCTGGCTATCAGCAACAGTATTCAGTAAGTATACGATCACTGACAAGGTAGTCTGAGATGACCTTAGCTCTGACATTGCTGTTCATTAAGCAAATCATAATCACATAATCAAGTTCCGCCCCATCAGATGTATGTCACTTATTCAAATATTACAGTGATATTATGATTATTATAATTAATGAACAATTTTCCCATTAGAGTTAAGACTGGAGATCACTGAGACAGAAAAGATGATATTAAAAGTCACCCATACAGCATAGCACAGTTACTTCCATGGCTTGGTAATACGTCCGTCTTCAGTAAAGCACCGAATATAGATGTTACATGAAAATTGACTGCTTGTTGTCTTACTGTAAATTGTTGATAGTGATTACTTTCATCATTGTGAGTTTTAACCATTTATGCATCTGGTGACTATTTCATATATGTGAGCAGGCTACTTCTCAGTTCCACTATTGAGAGTGTTGTAAACCAGCTCATCCCAAAAAGTAAATCTTTCTGATGCTGACGTAAGGTTCCTGAAGCCAATTACATCAATGTCAAAAACTTCAACAAACCATTGTAGATCATTAATTTTGCATTAAATAATCGATGTTCATGAAATGAACTCTGAGTGTTTGTAAGTATTTTTTCCCAATTTTTGAATTTAGCGAGAGTTTCCATTGGTTTATAGATCAGTCGATCAATAAGCTTAACCTTCCAATTTCTTGCACGATTTCCTGATAATGTTTCTTCATAGCCCTTATATTCCAGTAGGAGCCTTATACGTGTCTTTCCATCAGTCCTGGCGAGTTCTCCTCCGTAAACAATGGAAAACTTACAGGGTCATGAACAGGCCTGTGTAGACCTGGGATTATTATAGAGACCACGCTGGCAGTCTGGGCCTATTCTTCCTATCCATGCCACTATCACTATCGGTCTCAATTTTGGCTACCACCCTCAAGTTGGCATCATTATGAGGAGCACCTGAAGTTCTTCAGAAGCTCCACCAACACTATCACTGGTTACTAATTCACTGGTGCACACTTCATTTTTATGGGCTTTAACCTGACCTGCACACAATTTAATGAGAGCCACGGTGCTCAAGGACTAGGTGGTGGAGGCGTGATCCGGCTGCATTGGCACTATTGAGTGGGAGGTGAGAGAAAAGGAGAAAGATATAGAGGAGAGTAAAGACATGAGAAGAGAGAAAAGAGAAAGAACAAAAAAACAAAGAAAAGATAGGAAAAGAAAAAAAGAAAGAGAAGAGAAAGAGGATAAGAGGTAGAAATACTCACGAGCTTCTCAAGACATCACTAATTAAATCACATACCTGCAAGCAGAAGAAAAACATACCATTAAAACTCATTCACTTTATATAAACCTATAATAAAAACGCTTACATAAAACTATAAACTATTTAATTGGTTTATGTTCTATTATAAAAATATAAAACGCCAATAAAAGACCTTTAAATATTAAAGGATACTGTATAGACACAAGTGTAAATACAAAATCCAGGTAAAGTAATTAACACCTGTTGCCTTGACCTAGATTATAACTATCTATAACCTTCACACCTTGTCATCAGGTACAAAACTACATATGCAGGTGGTAGGTAAAGTACTAACACCAGTTGCATTGCTATCATACAGGTGTTTAACCTGTATATATAGAGTAAAAAAAATATGTCCCTGCAAATCATCTTTTTTCTGTAAGGTCGTCTAATAACCCTGTGACGTGTATAACTGGTGACGTATAATCTGACTGTATAACTGGTGACGTGTATGCGGTGCGGTAACTGGGACGTGTTAACTGGTGACGTATAACTGGTGACGTGTATAATCAGGTGACGTGAACTGGTGACGTGTATCAGTAGCATAACTGGTGACGTGTATAATCAGCACATCCATCACGTCTCTTTTCACGATGGATATGGGAGGAGGAGGGGAGGGAGGGGGGGGCGGGGCGTGGGAGGGGAATGGTTCAGGGTCCGATCGTCCTCCTTCATCCTTTAATGTCCTTGGGGTCTCCTGCCAGCCCGTTTCTAAACAGATAATAGGATGAAAGTTTAAAATATGCTGCAGGAATTTTAACAATCGCATCCATCACCTGCACCTCTCTGTACTGAGATGCTCAAACACACGGGGTGGAATGTCTCTCACGTGAACGTGGAGAGGTAAGAGAACGTATTAGTGTCATGTTCTCTTCTCAGTGAACGTGAGAGGTAAGAGAACGTAGGTAGTATGTCTCTTCATGTGAACGTGAGAGGTGAGAACGTGCAGTGTCACTGTCTCTCAAGGAACGTAGAAGATGAGAGAAACGTTATCTAGTTAAGGTTTAAGACATCAGGAACGTTCTTCTAGTTAAAGTCAAGTCCTGGTTGGGGAGGCCATTTAACACTCAATATGGTACCTTAGCTTAAGAGATTCACCGGATTATATAATTAGAGAAAATAAAATTAAATAACTTATGAATATTTGAGATTTTAGGACCATGATTTTGATAGGACCATTATTTAAAGTAGGACCACGATTTCAGTAGGTCCATGATTTTGGTCAAGTCCATGGGGCGAATTTCCAAAGAGTGTGCATCAATATTTTGTTTTTCACTTAACTCGGGATAAGGGAACTATATATCCAAGTGAGTAATGACAGGTAGCAAAGATGCGTCGGTGGTACTCTTGAGACTGTACCTAGACCTGATAAAATCTCTTGGTATAATTCTACAACAATCCTATAATTCCTACAACAATCCTATAATTCTACAACAATCCTACAATCCTTCTACACAAATTCCTATAATCCCACAAAAAGCCTACAATCCTTCTACAACAACCATAATCCTTCAACAATCCTACAATCCTTCTACAACAATCCTATAAGCTTTCGACTACAATCCTATAATCCTACAGTCCCTATAGTCATACTACAATCTTATTCTCATCTAAACAATCATATAAATTCACAACAATCCTATAATCCTTCTACAACAATCCTAATTCTTCTACTACAATCCAACAATCTTTTAACCCTAATACTTAACCGTATAACCTTACAATCCTCCTACCACAATCCTAACTAGATACACCCTGCCCGCCATCATTGTCGTCCAGTCCAAAAAAAAATCTTCAAATCCTATAACACATCCAAAATCCTTCTCCTTGTCTCCCTACGTCAGGTCAGGATGAAGGATGAGGGATGGATGATGAAGCCCCGTGGGGATTTTTATATAATTAGGTTTCACAATATTTATATGGGGGTGGGGTGGGGGGTTGGGGGTGTTCTCCAATTGGCGTGGGGTTAGTCTGGTTAATTGACTACTATCTATCTATTCATATCTATCTGTCTGTCTATAGAAGTACTTAAGAGACGCCTATTACAACTTCTACTACAACTCCCCACCCACAACTCCCCAACCACAACTCCCCACCCACAACTCCCACCCACAACTCCCCCACAACTCCCAACCAACCTCAACCACAACTCCCCAACCACAACCCCCACCCACAACTCCCCACCCACAACTCACCAACCACAACCCACCCACAACTCCCCACCCACAACCCCACCCACAACTCCCCACCCACAACTCCCCAAACCACAACCCCAACCACAACTCCCCAACCACAACTCCAACCACAACTCCCCAACCACAACCTCACCAACAACTTCAACCACAACCCCAACCACAACTTCCAACCACAACCCCACCCACAACTCCCACCCACAACTCCCCACCCACAACTCCCCACCCACAACTCACCAACCACACCACCAACCACAACTCAACCACAACTCCCCAACCACAACTCCCCACCAATATCCCTGCCACAACTTCCCAACCACAACTCTCACTCAGCAACCCCCAACCACAACTCCCCAACCACAACTCCCCAAATCACCTCTATTAACTGTGTTCTCGCTTATTGTATGCCTTAAAGTTCGTCCTATATAGTAACTCCGGTTAATAGACCTTTAAAACTCCATTAACCGCAGTTCGCTTAACGCCCTACAAAATAAAAACCACGTTCGTTATAACCGCTGGGCACTATAGGGGGCCGAGTCTCGTTAACGTGAAGGTTTTAGTACCTTAGTGAAACTGTCCGCAGTGAGGCTGGAAATTTATGACCTCAGTGAGAAGAGAGAGAGAAGAGGAGGAGACTTAACAGTATATAAACGTTTTCCTTCCTAATTGACCTAAGTTGAGAGGAGGGGGAAGGAGGATGAAGGAAGGAAAGGAGGATGGGAGGGACGGGGTAGAAGGATAGAGAGGAGAGAGAGAAGAAGGTATAGAGAGGGTAGATGGAAGTGAAGGGGAAAGGGGAGAGAGAAGGAGGGGTAGAGGGAGGGGTAGAGGGATATAGGAGTAGGGGCTGTCCATAACCATGATAAATGGCTTTTTGATTGCGTTAACACTACATAATATCGCCCTCCAAACTTTCTCTACTGGAGAGAGAGAGAGAGAGAGAGAGAGAGAGAGAGAGAGAGAGAGGCTGCCCCCATGAATTGTGTTCTACCTTCGTCCTTCTCTTACTCTCCTTCATGTTTTTTTATCTTCCTACTTCCCCTTCCTTCCTTCATTCCGTTCCGACCTTCAATACCCTCCATCCTTACTTTGTCATTTCTTTATCTTCCTCAACTCTTCCTTCACTTCCCTCCCTTCCTTCACTTCCTTCTCTCCTCTTTACCTTCACCTTTATTAATCTCACACAAAGGAAAAAATTTAAAGAAAACCAATTTTTTTCTTTAAAGGCCTTCAAGTCCTCGTCATGATCACTGATATACCACCTCACTCACTCATCTACCACCCCACCATCCACCTCTCACTACCCATCCACCACCCCACCACCACCATCTACCACCCTCACCACCACCATCTACCACCTTCATCACCACCATCTACCACCTCCACTACCACCATCCACCACCCTCCACTACCACCATCTACCACCTCTCACCACCACCATCTACCACCTCCCCACTCAACACCATCTATCACCAATACCACCATCCATCACCTCCTCACTACCATCATCTACCACCTCTCACCACCATCATCTACCACCTCTCACCACCATCATCTACCACCTCCACCACCACTCATCCACCACCTCCCCTACCACCACCATCTACCACCTCACTACCACCATCACCACCTCACTCACCATCATCTACCACCTCTCACTACCACCATCTACCACCTCCTCACCACCATCATCTACCACCTCCCACCACCACCATCTACCACCTCCACCACCATCATCTACCACCTCTCACCATCATCTACCACCCTCACCACCAACCATCCACCACCTCCTCACCACCATCATCCACCACCTCACCACCACCTCTCACCACCACCACTCCACCACCTCATCATCTACCACCTCTCACTACCACCTCTCACTCACCACCATCTACCACCCTCACCACCACCATCTACCACCTCTCACCACACCATCTACCACCCCTCACTACCACCATCTACCACCTCATTACCACCATCTACCACCTTTCACCACCACCTCTCACTACCACCATCCACCACTACCAACCATCTACCACCTCTCACTACTATCATCTACCACTCCTCACTACCACCATCCACCATCTCCCCACCACCACCATCTACCACCTCTTCACACCTCACCTCCTCACTACCACCATCTACCACCCCACTACCACCATCTACCACCTCTCACCATCATCTACCACCTCTCACTACCACCATCTACCACCTCTCACCACCATCTCCACCTCCTCACTACCACCATCTACCACCTCTCACTACCATCATCTACCTCCTCACTACCATCATCTACCACCCTCTCACCACCATCTACCACCTCTCACTACCATCATCTACCACCTCTCACCACCACCCATCTACCACCCTCACCACCATCATCTACCACCTCTCACCACCATCTTCCACCTCTCACTACCACCATCTACCACCTCTCACTACCATCATCTACCACCTCTCACTACCACCATCTACCACCTCTCACTACCATCATCTACCACCTCTCATACCATCATCTACCACCTCTCACTACCATCATCTACCACTCTCACCACCACCATTTTACCATCTCACTACCACCATCTACCACCTCTCACTACCATCATCTACCACCTCTCACTATCATCTACCACCTCACTACCACCATCTACCATCTCACCACCATCTTCCACCACTACCACCATCTACCACCCTAACTACCATCATCTATCACCTCTCACTACCACCATCTACCACCTCACCACCACTCTCAATACCACCATCACCACCTCCCATTACCATCATCTACCACCTCTCACTATCATCTACCACCTCTCACTATCATCTACCACCTCTCACCACCATCATCCACCACCTCCTCACTACCATTGATCCACCTCTCACTACCACCATCTACCACCTGTCACTACCACCATCTACCACCTGTCACTACCACCATCTACCACCTCTCACCACCATCATCTACCACCTCTCACTACTCATCATCTACCACCTCACCACCATCATCTACCACCTCTTCACTATCATCTACCACCTCACTACCACCATCTACCACCTGTCACTACACATCTACCTACCTCTCACCACCATCATCTACCACCTCTCACTACCATCATCATCTACCACCTCTCACTACCATCATCTACCACCTCTCACTATCATCTACCACCATCTACCACCTCTCACCACCATCTTCCACCTCTCACTACCACCATCTACCACCTCAACTACCATCATCTATCACCTCTCATAACATCTACCACCTTCTCACCACCACCTCTCAATACCACCACATTCACCACCTCTCATTCCATCATCTACCACCTCTCACTATCATCTACCACCTCACTATCATCTACCACCTCTCACCACCATCATCTACCACCTCACTACCATCATCTACCTCCTCACCACTCCATCTACCACCTCTCACTACCACCATCAACTCACCTCACCACCATCATCTACCACCTCTCACTACCACCATCTACCACCTCACTACCACCTCTCACCACACCATCTACCACCTCTCACCACCATCTTCCACCTCTCCACTACCACCATCTACCACCCCACCACCATCTACCACCCCCACTACCACCATCTACCACCTTCACCACCATCTACCACTTTTCACCACCACCATCTACCACCTCACCACCACCCATCTATCACCCCACTATCCACCACCTCTCACTACCACCATCTACCACCTTCACTACCACCATCTATCACCTCACTACCATCATCTACCACTCACCACCATCTCCTGTCTCCCCTCACCACCCATCATCTACCACCTCTCACTATCACCACCTACCACCTCCTCACCACATTCATCTATCACCTCCACCACCACCATCTACACCTCCTCACCGTCACCTCCATCTACCACCTCTCACCACCACCATCTACCACCTCTCACTACCATCATCTACCACCTCCCTCAACTACCACCATCATCTACTACACCTCTTCCATCACCATCATCTACTACCAGCATCTGGCACTACCACCATCTACCAGCCCCCTACCAACAGAAGGGTGAAAGAGGGAAGAAGAGGGAGAAGCTGGAGAAGGGAAGGCGGGATGAGATAGGTAGAAGAGGAAGGGAAGGGGAGGAAAGGGGCAGAAGTGGAGAGAGGAGGAGAGAGGAAGGGAGCAGGGGGGAAGAGGTGAGAGAGAGGAAGGGAGCAGGGGGAGGAGGTGAGAGAGGGAAGGGAGCAGGGGTAGAGGTGGAGAGGAGAGGAAGGGGAGCAGGGGTAGAGGGAGAGAGAGGAAGGGGAGCAGGGGGTAGAGGTGAGAGGAGAGGAAGGGAGCAGGGGGTAACAAAACAAACCCCAGAGAAAGAAAATGACGAACAAAGTTTATTTTATTTATTTTTTCTTTTCTCCTAAGATGGGACCGGACGTGCCTGGGGCCTTGGGTTCAGGATTACCTAGGACCTGCCACTCCTGAGGGAGTAGGGAGTGGTGGGGGTGTGGAGTGGAGTGGTGGGGAGTGGTGGTATGGGGAGTGGTGGGGTGTGGGGAGGTGGTGGGGAGTGGTGGGGGTGGAGGAATTGGGGGTGGAGAGTGGTGGTGGTATGGAGGGTGAGGAGAGGAGTGGTGGTGGTGGTATGGAGTAGTGGGGTATGGAGTGGTGGTGGTGGTATGGAGTAGTGGGGGGATGGAGGTAGGTGAGTAGTGGGATGGAGCACCGAACTCAGCATTATGGGAGCTAAACAACACTAGCACCCCCAAAGGTGATTTACCAAAAGAATTTCCGAACATTTGCCAAAACATTTAGCCCAAACATGACCTACTTGCTCTAAAACATTAACCAGAAATACTTACTAAACATTATTTACTCATAAAACATATCTTATTTAACCTCCCTCCAAGAAAAATACTCCAAACATTTATCAAAAACATTTACCAATTATCTAAACGTGAGAGAAATTTGTTTATCATATTGACTTGAGAAGGAAAGTGTTTGGTTGTCAGTGATAGAACGGAGGAGGGGGAAGAGGAGGAAGGATGAGGAGGATGAAAAGGGGGAAGAGGAGGATGGGGGAAGAGGAGGGTAAAGGGGAAGAGGAGGATTAAAGGAGGGAAGAGGAGGATAAAGGGGGGAAGAGGAGGATAAAGGGGAAGAGGAGGATAAGGAATAGAGGATAAAGGGGAAGAGGAGGATAAGGGGGAAGAGGGAGGACAAAGGGGGAAGAGGACATAAAGGGGGGAAGAGGAGCATAAGGGGGGAAGAGGAGGATAAAGGGGGGGAAGAGGGAGGGATAAAGGGGGGAAGAGGAGGATAAAGGGGAAGAGGAGGATAAAGGGGGGAAGAGGATAGATAAAGGGGGGAAGAGGAGGATAAAGGGGAAGAGGAGGATAAAGGGGGGAAGAGGAGGATAAAGGGGGGAAGAGGAGGAAGGGGGGGAAGAGGAGGATAAAGGGGGAAGAGGAGGATAAAGGGGGGAAGAGGAGGATAAAGGGGGAAGAGGAGGATAAAGGGGAAGAGGAGGATAAAGGGGGAAGAGGAGGATAAAGGGGGGAAGAGGAGGATAAAGGGGGAAGAGGAGGATAAGGGGAAGAGGAGGATAAAGGGGGAAGAGGAGGATAAAGGGGGGGAAGAGGAGGATAAGGGGAAGAGAGGTTAAGGGGGAAGAGGAGGGATAGGGGAAGAGGAGGATAAAGGGGGAAGAGGAGGATAAAGGGGGAAGAGGAGGATAAAGGGGGGAAGAGGATAAGGGGGAAGAGGGGGGATAAAGGGGGGAAGAGGAGGATAAAGGGGAAGAGGAGGATAAAGGGGGGGAAGAGGAGGATAAGGGGGGGGAAGAGGAGGATAAAGGGGGAAGAGGAGGATAGGGGAAGAGGAGGATAAAGGGAGGAAGAGAGGATAAAGGGGAAGAGGAGGAATTATAGAGGAGAGGAGACAGGAAGGAGTTGGAGGAGAGGAAGGAAGAAGAGGAGGAGAGTATGTAGGAAGTTGAAGTAGGAAGGCAGGAAGGAACAAATAGAAAATAAAACATGAAAGGGGAGGAAGGAAGGAAGACATGAAGGAAGAAAAGGAGACAAAGAAGAAAATACGAAAGAAGGAAGCAGAGAACACAAACAAATACATAAAATAATTATAAATTAACCAATTTATTTTTTACACAACAAAAATAAAAAATACTTCAAACACCAAAAGGAATAAATTACTTTTACGGTGACTAAAAATAACAAAACACCAAAAATAAAATATTATATATAACCCAATCTAACCTAACCTAACCTAACCAAACCTAATCTAATCTAACCTGACCTGACCTAAACTAATCTTAACCTGACCTAAACTAACTTAACCTAACCTCAAAAAATGTGAAAATTACTTTAAACATCCAAACCAAAATTGTCTTCCTTCTGATAAAAAAAATATCGCTTAAACACCGATTCTAACTTGTATACTTCAAGAGATTGGTAACAAAAACACTTAAAGGTACAAACAACCCGTATGTCAATATGACTCTGGGGGGGGTACAAATTGTTTACATACCAAAAATATGAAGCTTTTTTTTTGTGGTAGTGTCACAAAAAATAAAAGATATTGAACACCAAAAGAAAAATTGTTTGTCAGGGTGACGCCGGGAAGCAACATCCAAAAAAATTATTTTTAGAAGAAATAATGCACACATACGCGTCACACATATACGTATTTTGACGTAAATACGCACACGCACGCAGCATTATACGCACTCACACACACAATACACTATGCACATTAATGGTTACAGTTTCTTTATAAAATTAAATTATTTAATTCTAAGAAACAAAACGAAACTAAGAAAACAAGATAAAACGAAATTGAAAAAAAAAACTCAAGAATGGATGAGGGAAGGGAAAATGGAATAAATGGTTGAGATAGTATTGGTTGAGAATATTTTAGGGAGGAGGAGAAAGTTGGGGAAATGAAGAAGAGGGAAGAGGCAGTGGGGGCATGGGAGGGGAGGTGGTGGGGTAGTAGGGGTGGTGGTATGGGAGGAGGTGGTGGTGGGAGGGTGGATGAGGTGGTGGTGGAGTGAGGCATGGAGGAGGTGGTGGGAGGCATGGAAGAGGTGGGTGGTAGTGGGAGGCATGGAGGGAGGTGGGGTGGTGGTATGGGGAGGCATGGAGGAGGTGGGTAGGGTGCATGGAGGAGGTGGTGGTGGTAGTGGAGGTGGAGGGAGGTGGTGGGTAGGGAGGCATGGAAGAGGTGGTGGTGGGAGGCTGGATGAGGGTGGTGGTGTAGGGAGGCATGGAGGAGGTGGTGGGTGGTAGTGGAGGCATGGAGGAGGTGGGTAGTGGGAGGCATGGAAGAGGTGGTGGTGTGTAGTGATAGGTGGGGTGGTGTGGAGGCATGGAGGAGGTTGGGTGGTGGTGGGGAGTGCATGGAGGTGGTGGTGGTGGGTGGGTGTGAGGAGGGGTGGTGGAGGCATGGAAGAGGTGGTGTAGTAGTGGGAGGCGTGGGAGGAGGTGGTGGTGGTGGTAGGGAGGCGTGGGATGAGGTAGGAGGCGTGGATGAGGTGGGTAGTGGGAGGCGGTGGGTGGTAGTGGAGGCGGATGAGGGGCTGGGAAGTGAGTGTAATTAACTTTGAATATTGAGTGGAGCTACAAATTATATGCTGTATATGTCGATATTGGTGGGCTAGGAGAAACCGAGTAGCTGAGTGACATGAAAGCTAAGACATGAGCTAGGTATGGGAACTGGGCAGATGGGCGGAATGTTGCAACCAAGGGAGGGCGGGCGTAGTAATACAATTGAACGAAGTACTGAT